>NW_023330652.1:0-83660 GCF_011100685.1 Canis lupus familiaris | reverse complement strand
GGCCTCACTCTGACTAGGGACCTGTGGACCCATTCTGGGCCTAAAACTAAACTGGTTACTCAGGTTCTCCCTCTGGACTCACCCTTACCTGGTGACTCTGGTCACCCCATGGGCTTCATTTGGGCCTTGTGAATCTGGTCCTTAGCTTGTCCTCACTTGGATCTGTGACTGGTCGCCAGCTGCCTCACCTGGACTTGGTGAATCCTGTTGCCAGCTGCACCTCACATGGACCTTGTGACTGTGGTCTCACCAGGACCTCACCTGGATCTGGTGGCTCTGGTTCCCATATGGGGCTCTCCTGGACCTGATTCCTGTGGTCTCCTCAGACATCACCTGGAACAAAATGACTCTGTTCCATATTTGGGCCTCTCCTGGACTGTTGACTCTGGTCCTTACCTGGGCATCGATGCGACCTGGATACACTCTATATAACCTGGACCTCACCGGACCTGGTGACTGTGGTCCCACCTGGGCCTCACCTGGACGAGGTGACTGGTTCCACAGGGCCCTCACCTGGCCTGCTGACTCAGGTCCTCATATGGGCATCATGGGACCTGGTTTCAGTTCCACATCGGGGCCTCACCTGGAGCTAGTGGTTCTCGTCCCCCTCTGGGCCTCACCCTGACGTGGTGACTCTGGTCCCCACCTGGATATCACCGGAACCGGGTGACTCTGGTCCCCGTCTGGGACCCACCCGGAGCTGGGGACACTGGTCCTCAACGGGGCCTCACCTGGACCTGGTGAATCTGGTCCCCATCTGGGCCTCACCCAGTCCTGGTGACTTTGTTCCCTACCTGGACCTGCTTGCTGTGACTCTTCTTGGCCTCCCCTTGGAACTGGTGACCTGAACCTATCTGCGCGTCACCCAGATCTGGTGACTCTGGTCCTCACCTGGGTCTCATTGGTACCTGGTGACTCTGTTCCTCACCTGAGCCTCACCTGGACATGATGACTCTGGAACCTCTCTGGGCCTCTCCCTGACCTGGTGACTCTAGTCCCTACCGGGGCATCATCGGGACATGGTTCCACTGCATGTCCTGCAGGTTGGCCTCACCTGGATGTGGTAACTCTCGTCCTTACCTGGGTATCATCGGGACATGGTTCCTCTGCATGGCCTGCAGGTTGCCTCACCTGGACCTGGGGAGTGCTTGCCACCTGGCCTCACCAATACCTGGTGACTCAGGTCCCCACGTGGGCCTCATTTTGTCCTGTTGAATCTGGTCCTTACCTGGTCGTCACCCGGAACTGGTAAGTCTGTTCACCACCTGGGAATAACGTGGACCTGGTGAATCTGGTCCCCATCTGGGCCTCACCCAGTCCTGGTGACTTTGTTCCCCACCTGGACCTGATTGCGTGGACTCCTTCTTGGCCTCACCTGGACTGGTGACTCTGATCCTAACTGGGCCTCACCCAGATCTGGTGACTCTGGTCCTCACCTGTGGACCATTATGATCTGGATACTCTGTTCCACACCTAGCCTAACCTGGACATGATTACTATGGATCCCTTCTGCTTCACCCTGACATGGTGACTCTGGTCCCCATTTGAATGTCACCTAGACCAGGTGAATCTGGTACCCGTCTAGGCCTCAACTAGACCTGGGTACTCTGGACCTCAACTGGGCCTCACCGGGACCTAGTGGATTGCTCCCCTCCTGCGCCTCATCTGGACCTGGTGACTCTGGTTCCACCTGACATCATTGGGACCTGGATACTCTCTTATATACCTGGGCCTCACCTGGACCTGATGACTGTGGTCCCACCTGGGCCTCACCTGACCTGGTGATCTGTCCCCATCTGGGCCTCACCAGTCCTGGTGACTTTGTTCCCCACCTGGACCTATTGCTGTGGACCCTTTCTTGGCCTCACCTGGAACTGGTGTCTCTGATCCTATATGCGGTCTCCCAGATCTGGTGACTCTGGTCCTCACCTGGGAGTTATTGGTACCTGGTGACTCTGTTCCACACCTGAGCCTCACCTGGACATGATGACTCTGGAACCTCTCTCGGTCTGACCCTGACCTGGTGACTCTTGTCCCATCTGGATGTCACCTGGACCAGGTGATTCTGGTACTCCTCTAGGACTCAACCAAATCTGGTGACTCTGGTCCTCAACTGGCCTCACCTGGACCTAGTGAATTTGCTCCATCTGGGCCTCATTTGGACCTGGTAACTCTGATCACTACCTCGGCATCATCGGGTCTGGTTCCACTGCATGGCCTGCAGGTTGCACTCACCTGGACCTGGTAACTCTGTTCCCTACCTGGGCATCATCCGGACATGGTTCCTCTGCATGGCCTGCAGGTTGGCCTCACCTGGAACTGGTAGTGTGGATGCCACCTGGGCCTCACCCATACCTGTTGACTCAGGTCTCCACGTGGGGCTCTTGGACCTGGTGAATCTGCCCTTTCCTGGTCCTCTCCTAGACCAGGGGACTCTGGTCACTCCCTGGGCCTCCCCGGACCTGGTGAATCTGGTCCCCATCTGAGACTCACCCAGTCCTGATGACATTGTTCCCCACCTGGCCGATTGCTGTGGACTCCTTCTTGGCCTCACCTAGAATTGGTGACTCTGATCCTATCTGCGCGTCACCCGACCTCGTGACTCTGGTCCTCACCTGGGCATCATTGGTACCTGCTGACTCTGTTGCCACACCTGAGCCTCACCTGGACATGATGACTCTGGAACTCTCTGGGCCTCACCCTGACCTGGTGACTCTGGTCCCCATCTGGATTCACCTGGACCAGGTGATTCTGGTACCCCTCTAGGCCTCAACCAAATCTGGTGACTCTGGTCCTCAACTGGGCCTCACCTGGACCTAGTGAATATGCACCATCTGGGCCTCATTTGGACCTGGTGACTCTGGTCCCTACCTGCGCATCATCGGGACATGGTTCCACTGCATGGCCTGCAGGTTGGCCTCACATGGACCTGGTAAGTCTGGTCCCTACCTGGTCATCATCGGGACGGTTCCTCTGAATGGCCTGCAGTTTGGCTTCAGCTGGACCTGGTCAGTGGGCTTCCCACCTGGGCCTCACCCATGCCTGGTGACACAGGTCCCCACGTGGGCCTCACTTGGACCTGGTGAATCTAGTCCTTGCCTGGTCCTCACCCGGAACTGGTAACTCTGGTCACCACCTGGGAATGACCTGGACCTGGTGAATCTAGTACCCATCTGGTCTCACTCAGTCCTGGTGACTTTGTTCCCCACCTGGATCTGATTGCTGTGGACTCCTTCTTGGCCTCACCTGGAACTGGTGACTCTGATCCTAACTGGGCCTCACCCAGATCTGGTGACTCTGGTCCTCACCTGTGGACCATTGACCTGGATACTCTGTTCCCACACCTGAGACTCCCCTGGACATGATGATTCCGGATCCCCTCTGGGCCTCACCCTGACATGGTGACTCTGGTCCCTACCTGGACTTCACCTGGATCTGGTGACTCTGGTCCCCACCTGGACCTCTCCTCGACCTGGTGACTCTTTCCAACATGGATCTCACCTGGATCTGGTGACTCTCTTTCCAACATGGACATCACCTGGATCTGGTGACTCTGGTCCTCAGTTTGGCCACACCTGAACCTGGTGTCTCTCGCCCCACTTTGACCTAACGCAGAACTGCTGAATCTTGCCCCACCTAGGCCGCACCCAGACCTGGTGACTCTTGACCCCAGCTATGCCTCAATTCGACCTCATGAATCTGGTTCTTACGTGGGCCTCATATGGACCTGGGACTCAACTGGATAGAGTGGCTCTGGTTCCCACAAGGGGATCAGCTGATACTGCTGACTGTGGTCTTATTCTATGCCTCACCAGGACCTAGTGATTCTGTTCCCCATCTGGGCCTGCATGGCCCTAGTGACTCTGGTCCTCACCCAGGCATAATTGGGACCTGGATACTCTATTCCACGCCTGTCCTCACTCTGACCAGGGACCTCTGGTCCCATTCTGGGCCTAAAACTGAACTGGTTACTCTTTGTCCCCCTCTGGGTCTCACCCTTACTTAGTGACTCTGGTCAACCCTTGGGCTTCACTTGGGCATGGTGAATCTGTCCTTCCTGGTCCTCTCCCAGACCCGGGGACTCTGGTCAACACCTGGGCCTCACCTGGACATGATGACTCTGGATCCACTCTGGGGCTCACCCTGCCTGGTGACTCTGGTCCCCATCTAGATGTCACCTGGACCAGGTTATTCTGGTACCCCTCTAGGCCTCAACAAGATCTGGTGACTCTGGTCCTCACTGGGCCTCACCAGGACCTAGTGAATATGCTCCATCTGGGCCTCATTTGGACCTGGTGACTCTGGTCACTACCTGGGCAACATCGGGGCATGATTACACTGCATGGCCTGCAGGTTGGACTCACCTAGACCTGGAAACTCTGGACCTCCCTGGTCATCAGGAACATGGTTCTTCTGCATGGCCTGCACGTATGCCTCACCTGGCACTGGTGTGGGTTTTCCACCTGGGCCTCACCCTACCTGGTGACACAGGTCCCGACTGGCCTCACTTGGCCTGGTGAATCTTGTCCTTACCTGGTCCTCACGAACTGGTAACTCTGGTCACCACTTGGGAATCACCTGGACCAGTGAATCTGGTCCCCATCTGGGCTCACCCATCCTGCTGACTTTGTTCCCCACCTGGACCTGATTGCTGTGGACGCTTACTTGGCCTCACCTGGAATTGGTTACTCTGATCCTATCTGCGCGTCACCCAGATCTGGTGACTCTGGTCCTCACCTGGGCATCATTGGTACCTGGTGACTCTGTTCCACACCTGAGCCTCACCTGGACATGATGACTCTGGAACCTATCTGGGCCTCACTCTGACTTGGAGACTCTGGTTCCCATCTCGATATCACCTGGACCAGGTGATACTGGTACCCCTCTAGGCCTCAACCAGATCTGGTTCCCCTTGTCCTCAAATGGGCCTCACCTGGACCTAGTGAATATGCCCATCTGGGCCTCGTTTGGACCTGGTGACTCTGGTCCCTACCTGGGCATCATCGGGACATGGTTCCACTGCATGGCCTGCAGTTGGCTCACCTGGACTGGTAAATCTAGTCCCTACCTGGGCATCATCGGGACATGGTTCCTCTGCATGGCCTGTAGGTTGGCCTCACCTGGACCTGGGTAGTGGGGTTGCCACCTGGGCCTCACATATGCATAGTGACATAGGTCCCCACGTTGGCCTCACTTGGACCTGGTGAATCTTGTCTTTCCTGATCCTCACCCAGAATTGGTAACTCTGGTCACACCCTGGGAATCACCTGGACCTGGTGAATCTGTTCCCCTCTGGGTCTAACCCAGTCCTTCTGACTTTGTTCCCCACCTGGATCTGATTGCTGTGGACTCCTTCTTGGCCTCACCTGGAACTGGTGACTCTGATCCTAACTGGGCCTCACCCAGATCTGGTACTCTGGTCCTCACCTGGGACCATTATGACCTGGATACTCTGTCCACCCCTGAGACTCACCTGGACATGATGACTCTGGATCCCCTCTGGGCCTAAGCCTGACATGGTGACTCTGGTCCCCACCTGGATATCACCAGAATCGGGTGACTCTGTTCCCCATCTGGGACTCACCGGGAGCTGGGATACTGGTCCTCAACTGGGCACAACTGGACCTGGTAATCTACTCCTCACTTAGGTCTCGTCTGTACCTTGTGACTCTTTTCCCACCTGGCATCAATGGGACATGGTTACTCTGTTCCCTCTGGGCCTCACCTGGACATGATAACTTTGCTCCACACTTTGGCCTCTACGGTCTCGATGACTCTGATCCCCCCACCTAGGCCTCAAACTGAACCTGGTGACTGTGTCCCCACCTGGGTCACACCTGGACCTGCTGACTGTGGTCCCCACCTGGGTCTCACCTGGACCTGGTGGTCTCGTTCCTACATGAATCACGCCTGGACCTGGTGACTCTGGCGTTTTGTGAGACTCACTTTTACCTGGTGATCCTGTCCCCACTAGGGACTCACGTCTATCTGGTACTCTGGCCTGCAGGTTGGTCTCACCAGGACCTGGTGTGGGGTTGCCACCTGGGCCTCACCCATACCTGGTACTCAAGTCCCTACGTGGTCCTCTTGGACCTGGTGAATCTTGTCCTTACCCGGTCCTCTCCTAGACCCCGGGACTCTTGTCACCACCTGGCCTCACCTGGACCTGGTGAATCTGGTCCCCATCTGGCCTCACCCAGTCCTGGTGACTTTGTTCCCCACCTGGACCTGATTGCTGTGCCCTTTCTTTGGCCTCACCTGGACTGGTGAGTCTGATCCCATCTGTGCGACACCCAACGGTGACTCTTGTCCACCTGGGCATCATTGGTACCTGGTGACTCTGTTCCACACCTGAGCCTCACCTGGAAATGTTGACTGTGGACCGCTCTGGGCCTCACCCTGACCTGGTGACTCTGGTCCCCATCTGGATGTCACATGAACAAGGTGATTCTGGTACCCCCAAGCCTCAAACAGATCTGGTGACTCTGGTCTTCAAAGGGGACTCACCTGTACCTAGTGAATATGCTCCATCTGGGCCTCTTTGGACCTGGTGACTCTGGTCCATACCTGGCATCATCGGGATATGGTTCCACTGCATGGCCTGCAGGTTGGCCTCACCTGGACCTGGTAAGTCTGTCTCTACCTGGGCACATCTGGATATGTTTCCTCTGCATGTCATCAGGTTGGACTCACCTGGACCTACATCTTCTCCTTACCTGGGCATCATCGGGATATGTTTCCACTGCATGGCCTGCAGGTTGGTCTCACCTGGACCCTGGTGAGTGTTATTGCCACCTGGGCCTCACCCATACCTGGTATTCAGGTCCCCACGGGGGCTCTTGACCTGGTTACTGGTCCTTACCTGGTCCTCACCCGGAACTGGTAAGTCTGGTCACCACCTGGATATCACCTGGACCTTGTGTATCTGGTCCCCATCTAGGCCTCACCCAGTCCTGGTGACTTTGTTCCCCACCTGGACCGATTTCTGTGGACTCCTTCTTGGCCTCACCTGGAACTGGTGACTCTGGTCCCCACCTGGACCTCTCCCGGACCTGGTGACTTTCTTTCAAACATGGACCTCACATGATCTGGTGACTCTTGTACTCACTTTGGCCTCACCTGGAACTGGCGTCTCTCGTCCCCACTTTGACCTAACTCAGAACTGCTGATCTAGCCCAACGTAGGCTGCAGCCCGACCTGGTGACTCTTGTCCCCAGCTATGCCTCATTCGACCTAATGAATCTGGTCCTCACAGGAGCCTCACCTGGACCTGGGACTCAGCTGGATAGAGTGGCTCTGGTTCCCGCAAGGGGCTCAGCTGTACTGCTGACTGTAGTTTTATTGTATGCCTTACCAGGACCTAGTGATTCTGTTCCCCATCTGGGCCTGCATGGCCCAAGTGACTCTGGTCTCACCTAGGCTTCATTGGGTGATGGACCCAATGATCCTCACCCTGGACACTCTATTCCACACCTGGGCCTCACTTTGACCAGGGACCTCTGGTCCTATTCTGGGCCTAAAACTAAACTGGTTACTCTGGTTCCCCCTCTGGGCCTCCCCCTTACCTGGTGACTCTGGTCACCCTTTGGGCTACTTCGGCCTGGTGGATCTGGTCCTTAGCTGGTCCGCGCCTGGATGTGGTACTGGTCGTCACCTGGGCCTCACCTAGATTGGTGAATCCTCTTGCCACCTGCGCCTCACCTGGACCTTGTGACTGTGGTCCCACCTGGACCTCACCTGGATCTCGTGGCTCTGGTCCCATATGGGGCTCTCCTGGACCTGGTTCCTGTGGTCTCCATCTGGCCTCACCTGGAACACAATGACTCTGATCCATATTTGGGCCTCTCCTGAATCTGTTGACTCTGGTCCTTACCTGGCATCATTGGGACCTCGACACTCTCTTATATACCTGGGCCTCACCTGGACTTGGTGACTGTGGTCCCATCTGGGCCTCACCTGGATGAGGTGCTGGTTCCCACAGGGACCTCACCTGGACCTGGTGACTCAGGTCCTCTATGGGCATCATGGGACCTGGTTTCTCCACCACATCGGGCCTCACCTGGAGCTAGGATTCTCGTCCCCTTCTGGGCCTCATCCTGACGTGGTGACTCTGGTCCCCACCTAGATATCACCAGAACCGGGTGTCTCTGGTCCCCCTCTGAACTCACAGGAGCTGTGGACACTGGTCCTCAACTGGGCCTCAAAAGGACCTGATGAATCTACTCTTCACAAAGGCCTCGTCTGGAACTTGTGACTCTTTTCCCACCTGGCATCAATGGGACATGTTACTCGTGTCCCCACATGGGCCTCCCCTGGACATGATAACTTTGCTCCATTCTTTGGCCTCAACTGGTCCTGATGACTCTCTTCCCCCCAACTAGGCCTCAATCAGGACCTGGTGACTGTGGTCCCCACCTGGGTCTCCCCTGGACCTGGTGACTCTCGTTCCTAAGGGTGTGGAATAGTGTATCCAGGTCCCAATGAGCCTGGGTGAGGACCAGAGTCATAGGGCCTGCAGGCCCAGAGGGGACAAATCACTAGGTCCTGGTGAGGCATAGAATAAGACCACAGTCAGCAGTATCATTGATCCCCTTGCGTGAACCAGAGCCACTCTATCCAGCTGAGTCCCAGGTCCATGAGAGGCTCACGTGAGGACCAGATTCATTAGGTCGAATTGAGGCATAGCTGGGGACAAGAGTCACCAGGTCTGGGTGCGGGCTATGTGGGGCAAGATCAGCAGTTCTGAGTTAGGTCAAAGTGGGGACGAGAGAAGCCAGGTCCAGGTGGGCCAAACTCAGGGCCAGAGTCACCAGATCCATGTGAGGTCCATGTTGGAAAGAGAGTCACCAGGTCCAAGAAAGGTCCAGGTGGGGACCAGAGTCACCAGATCCAGGTGAAGTCCAGGTGGGGACCAGAGTCACCAGATCCACGTGAAGCCCAGGTGGGGACCAGAGTCACTAGGTCCCGATGAGGCCCAGGTGAGGACCAGATTTACCAGGTACACGTGAGGCCCCGGTGGGGATCAGAGGCAACAGGTCCATGTGAGGCCGGCTGGGGACCATGGTCAACAAGTCTACTTGAGGCCCTGATGTGTAACACAGTAAGCACGTCCAGGTGAGTCCCCGGTGGTGAAAAGAGTCACCACGTCAGGTGGGTCCCAGGTGGGGACCAGGATCACCAGGTACAGTGAGGCCCTTGAAAGAACTAGAGTCTACTGGCACAAAAACAGACACATAGATCAGTGAAACAGAATAGAGAATCCAGAAGTGGACCCTGAACTTTATGGGCAACTAACATTCGATAAAGGAGGAAAGACTATCCATTGGAAGAAGACAGTGTCTTCAATAAATGGTGCTGGGAAAATTGGACATCCACATGCAGAAGAATGAAACTAGACCACTCTCTTTCACCATACACAAAGATAAACTCAAAATGGATGAAAGATCTAAATGAGACACAAGATTCCATCAAAATCCTAGAGAAGAACACAGGCAACACCCTTTTGAACTCGGCCATAGTAACTTCTTGCAAGATACATCCACGAAGGCAAAAGAAAACAAAAGCAAAAGAACTATTGGGACTTCATCAGATAAGAAGCTTTTGCACAGCAAAGATTACAGTCAACAAACTCAAAGAACACCTACTGAATGGGAGAGATATTTGCAAAGACATATCAGATAAAGGACTAGTTTCCAGATCATAAAGAACTTATCAAACTCAACACCAAAGAAACAAAACAATCCAATCATGAATGGGCAAAAGACATGAACAGAAATCTCACAGAGGAAGACATAGACATGGCCAACATGCACATGAGAAAATGCTCTGCATCACTGCCATCAGGGAAATACAAATCAAAACCACAATGAGATACCACCTCACACCAGTGAGAATGGGGAAAATTAACAAGTCAGGAAACAACCATATTGGAGAGGATGCGGAGAAAAGGGAATCCTCATACACTGTTGGTGGGAATGTGAACTGGTGCAGCCACTCTGGAAAACTGTGTGAGGTTCCTCCAACAGTTAAAAATATACCTGCCTACGACCCAGCAATTGCACTGTTGGGGATTTTCCCAAAGAGACAAATGCAATGAAACGCCGGGACACCTGCCCCCGATGTTTATAGCAGCAATGGCCACGATAGCCAAACTGTGGAAGGAGCTCGGTGTCCAACGAAAGATGAATGGATAAGAGATGTGGTTTATGTACAATGGAATATTACTCAGCTATTAGAAATGACAAATACCCACCATTTGTTCAACGTGGATGGTACTGGAGGTATTATGAGTGAAGTAAGCCAGTCGGAGAAAGACAAACATTATATGTTCTCATTCATTTGGGGATATAAAATAATAGTGAAAGGGAATATAAGGGAAGGGGGAAGAAATGTGTGGGAAATATCAGAAAGGGAGACAGAACGTAAAGACTGCTAACTCTGGGAAACGAACTAGGGGTGGTAGAAGGGGAGGAGGGCGGGGGTGGGAGTGAAGGGTGAGGGCACGGGGGTTATCTGTATGTTAGTAAAGAGAACACCATAATAAAAATAAATTAAAAAAAAAAGAAAAAAGAAAGAACCAGAGTCAACAGGTCGAATTCAAGTGCAGGGGGAAACCAGGGTCAGAGGTCCAAGTCAGGCCAAGTGGGGTTCACAGTCATTAGGGCACGGTGAGACCCAGAGGGGACCAGAGTCACCTGGTCCAGGTGAGGTCCATTTGTGGAACAGAGTCACTGGGCCTCAATTGTGCCCAGTTGAGGACCATTGTCAACAGGGACAGGTGAGGCCCAGATGGGGACAGGAGTCCCCAAATCAGGTGAAGACCAGGTGGGGACCACAGTCACCAGATCCAGGGTAGTCTCAGGTGCAGACCGAATCACCAAGTCCAGGTGAGGTGCGGTGGCAAGCACACTCACCAGGTCCCGGTGAGGCCCTAGTGGGGTCCAGAGTCACGAGGTACATGAGAAGCAGAAACACTGCAGCCACCAGGTCCACATGATGTCCATGTGGGAACGAGAATCACCAGTTACAGTTGAGGACCAGGTGGGGATCCGACTCACCATGTTCAGGTCAGACCCAAGGGGTACCAGTGTCACCATGTCCAGGTGTGGCCAGGTGAAGACCAGAGTTAATAGGTCCGGCTGGGTCACTGGTTAGTGAACAGTGTAACACATATCCTGATGCTACCCTGGTGGGTACCAGAGACCAAGGTCCTGATGAGGCCCAGGTGGGACCAGAGATATGAGGTCCAGGTGAGGTAACGATGGGAACACCTCCACCAGGTCTGTGAGGCCATGCTTAGGATCAGAGTCACCAGTTACTGGTGTGGCCCAGGTGGAGCCAGAGTCACCTGGTAGAAAGACGCCAAGTCAGGACCAGAGTTACAGGATCAGGTCATCCCAGAGGGGCATAGAGTAACCATGTCCCGATGATGCCCAGGTCGTACCAGAGTCACCAGGTCCAGATGAGGAAGGTGGGGAGCATATTCTCTAGGTCTCGTTGAGGCGCACCTGAGGACCAGAATCCCAAGCCTAGTTGAGGCCTAGAGGGTACCAGATTCACCTGGTCTGGGTGACATCCAGATGGGGACCAGAGTCACCAGTCAGGGTGAGGCCCAGAGGGGATCCAGAGTCATCATGTAAGGTTAGGCTCAGGTGTGGAACAGAGTACAGCAGTCATAGGTCACAGGTGAGGACCACAGTCACCATATCTGTTGGCCCAGTTAGGATCAGAGTCACCAGTTCCAGGTGAGGCCAAGAAGGAGTCCACAGCAATCAGGTCCAGGTGGGGAACAAAGTCACCTGACTGGGTGAGGCCCAATGGGGAACAGATTCACCAGGTCCAGATGATTCCCCGGTGGTGACCAGAGTTACTAGTTCGGGTGAGGAAAGGTAGGACCAGATTCACTAGGTCCAAGTGAGGACCGCGGGGGCCTGTGTCACCAGGTATGGGTGAGGCACAGGTGGCAACCTCACTCACCAGGTCCAGGTGAGGCCAACCACAGGCCATGCCGCGGAACCGTGTCCAATGATGCCCGGTAGGGTCCAGAGTTACAGGTCCAGGTGAGGCCAGATGGAGCATAATTCACTAGGCCAGGTGAGGCCCAGTGAGGACCATAGTTACCAGATCTGTTGAGGCGTAGAAGGATACCAGAATCACCTGGTCCAGGTGACATCCAGATGGGGACCAGAGTCACCAGGTCAGGGTGAGGGCCAGAGGTTCAAGGGTAAATCATGTTCAGGTGAGGCTCTGGTGGGAACAGAGTCACCAGGTACCAAGGATGCCCAGGTGAGGACCAGAGTCACCAGTGACTGTGGTGTTCTTGTAGACTCACATTTACCTGGTGACTCGGTCCCCACTAGGGCCTCACCTGGATCTGGAGACTCTGGCCTGCAGGTGGCCTCACCTGGAACTGGTGAGTGGGTGGCCACCTGGGCCTCACACTACCTGGTGACTCAGGTCCCCACGTGGGCCTTGGACCTGGTGAATCTGGTCCTTACTGGTCCTCTCCGGAGCTGGGACTTGGTCACCACCTGGACTCACCTGGACCTGTGAATCTGGTCCCCATCTGGGTCTCACCCAGTCCTGGTGATTTATTCCCCACCGACCTGATTGCTGTGGATCTTTCTTGGCCTCACCTGAACTGGTGACTCTGATTCTATCTGCGCATCACCCAGACCTGGTGACTCTGGTCCTCACCTGGGCATCGTTGGTACCTGGTGACTCTGTTCACACCAGAGCCTCACCTGGACATGATGACTCTTGAAAATCTCTGGGCCTCACCTGACCTAGTGACTCTGGTCCCCATCTGGATGTCACCTGGACCAGGGTTCTGGTACCCCTCTAGGCTCACAATCTGGTGGCTCTGGTCTTCAAAGGGGACTCACCTGGACTAGTGAATATGTCCATCTGGGCCTCATTTGGACCTGGTAACTCTGGTCCCAACCAGGGCATCATCATGACATGGTTCCTCTGCATGGCCTGCAGGTTGGCCTCACCTGGACCTGGGGAGTGGGGTTGTCACCTGGGCCTCACCCATACGGTGACACAGGTCCCCTCGGGCCTCACGTGGACCTGATGAATCTTGTCCATACCTGGTCCTCACCCGGAACTAGTAAGTCTGGTCACCACCTGGATGTCACCTGAACCTGGTGGAATCTGGTCCCCATCTGGGCCTTCCCCTCCTGGTGAATTTGTTGCCCACCTGGACCTGATTGATGTGGACTCCTTCTTGGCCTCACCTGGAATTTTTGACTCTGATCCTAAACTGGGCCTCTGCCAGATCTGGTGACTCTGGTCCTCACCTGAGGCCATTTTGATCTGGATACCGGTTCCACACCTGAGCTCTCACCTGACCAGGGCATCACCGGACTTGGTGAGTGTGGTTGCCACCTGCACCTCACCAGGACCTGGTGATTCTGGTCTCCACCTGAGACTACCCTGGATCTGGTGACTGTGGTCCCAACCTGTGCTTCACCTGAATTTGGGTCTCCGGTCCCCATCTTCTTGGCCCCCCTGGCCCTGTTGACCGTGGTCCTCAACTGTGGCAGAATTGGGACCCGGTGACTGTGTTCCCAACTGGATCTCACCTGGACAAGGTGACTCTGGTCCCCCTCTGGGTCTCACTGTGCCCTAGTGACTGTGAACCCCCACTTTGGCCTGACTTGGACCTGCTGACCCGTGGTTGCCACCTGGCGGCCTGACCTCGAACTGTTGACTCTGGTTCTCTCAGGGCCTCCCCTGTACCTGGGATCCTGGTCCCCAATTGGTCCTCAACTGGACGTGGTGACTCTTGTCACCACTGGGGACTCACTGGACGGGCTTACAGTGTTCCACACCTGGACCTCAGGTGACCTGTTGACGATGGTCCCCCAAGCCGGCCTCACGTGGACCTTTTGGCTCTGATCCCCGCCGGGGGCTCACGTGTATCTGGTAACTCTGATCCTCACCTGGGCTTCATCTGGACTAGGACTCTGGTCCCACCTGGGCTTCACCTGGATCTGGTGACTCTGGTCTCTACCTGGACTTCACCTGGATCTTGTGACTCTGGTCCCCACCTGGACCTCTCCTGGACCTGGTGACTCTCTTTCCAACATGGACATCACCTGGATCTGGTGACTCTGGTCCCCACCTGACCTCTCTGGACTGGTGACTCTCTTTCCAACATGGACCTCACCTGGATCTGGTGACTCTGGTCCTCAGTTGGCCTCACTTGGACTGGTGTCTCTCGTCCCCACTTTGACCTAACTCAGAACTGCTGAATCTTGCCCCACCTAGGCCGCACACAGACCTGGGGACTCCTGTCCCAGCTATGCCTCAATACGACCTGATGAATCTGGTCCTGACGTGGGGCTCACATGGACCTGGGACTCAGCTGGATAGAGTGGCTCTGGTTCCCACAAGGGGTTCACCTGAAACTGCTGACTGTGGTCTTATGCTATGCCTCAACCAGGACCTAGTGATTCTGTTCCCCATCTGGGCCTGCATGGCCCTTGTGACTCTGGTCCTCACCCAGGCATCATTGGGACCTGGATAGTCTATACCACACCTGGGCCTCACTTGACCAGGGACCTCGGGTCCCACTCTGGGCCTCAAACTAAACTGCTACTCTGGTTCCCCCTCTGGCCTCACCCTTACCTGGTGACTCTGGTCACCCCTTGGGCTTCACTTGGGCCTGGTGAATCTGGTCCTTAGCTGGTCCTCACCTGGATCTGGTGACTGGTTCACCACCTGGCCTCACCTGGAGTTGGTGAAATCCTGTTGCCACCTGCGCCTCACTTGGACCTTGTGACAGTGGACCCATCTGGACCTCACCTGGATATGGTGCTCTGGTTCCCCATATGTGGCTCTCCTGGACCTGGTTCCTGTGGTCTCCATGTGGACTCACCTGGAACACAATGACTCTGAACCATATTTGGGCCTCTCCTGGACCTGTTGACTCTGGTCCTTACGTGGGCATCATTGGGACCTGGATACTCTCTTATATACCTGTGCCTCACCTGGACCTGGTGACTGTGGTCCCACCTGGGCCTCACCTGGACGAGGTGACTGGTTCCCACATGGACCTCACCTAGACCTGGTGAGTCAGGTCCTCATATGGGCAACATGGGACCTGGTTTCTCAGTTCTACATCGGGGCCTCACCTGGAACTAGTTATTCTCGTCCCACTCTGGACCCTCACCCTGACGTGGTGACTCTGGTCCCCACCTGGATATCACCAGAACCGGTGACTCTGGTCACCCTCTGGGACTCAGCCGGAGCTGGGAACACTGGTCCTCAACTGGGCCTCAACAACACCTGGTGAATCTACTCTTCACTTAGGCCTCGTCTGACCTAGTGACTCTTTTCAGACCTGGCATCAATGGACATTGGTTACTCTGTTCCCCACCTGGGCCTCACATGGACATGATAACTTGCTCCACACTTTGGACCTCAACGGGTCCTGATGACTCTGGTCCCCCCCCTAGGCCTCAATCTGGACCTGGTGACTATGGTCCCCACCTGGGTCTCACCTGGACCTGGTGACTCTCGTTCCCACATGACCACACACCTGGACCTGGTGACAGTTTTGTTCTTGTAGACTCACTTTTACCTGGTGACTCCGGTCCCCAAGGGCCTCACATGGATCTGTTGACTCTGTCCTGCAGGTTGGCCTCACCTGGACCTGGTGAGTGGGGTTCCCACCTGGGCCTCACCCATACCTGGTGACTCAGGTCCCCACGTGGGCCTCTTGGATCTGGTGAATCTGGTCCTTACATGGTCCTCTCCCAGAACCGGGGTCTCTGGTCACCACCTGGGCCTCACCTGGACCTGGTGAATCTCGTCCCCATCTGGGCCTCACCCATTCTTGGTGACTTTGTTCCACACCTGGACCTATTTGCTGTGGACTCTTTCTTGGCCTCACCTGTAACTGGTGACTCTGATCCTATGCATGCCTCACCTGACCTGTTGACTGTGGTACACATCGGGAACTCACCTGGACCTCATGTCTCTGGTTCCCACCTGGGCCCACACCAGGACCTGGTGTCTCTGGTACCCACCTGGGTAGCATCGGGATATGGTTACTCTGTTCCTAACAGTGACCCAACTGGACCTATTAACTCGGGTCTTCAGCTGCTTCTCACCTGGACGTGGTGACGCTCGTTCCCACAGAGAACCACACCTGGACCTGGTGACTGTGGTGTTCTTGTAGATTCACATTTACCTGGTGACTCCGGTCCACACTAGGGCCTCACCTGGATCTGGTGACTCTGCCTGCAGGTTTGCCTTACCTGGACTTGGTGAGTGGGGGTGCCACCTTGGCCTCACCCACACCAAGTGACAGAGGTCCCCACGGGGGCCTCTTGGACCTGGTGAATCTGGTCCTAACCTGCTCCTCTCCCAGAACCGGTGAACGCTGGTCACCACCTGGGCCTCACCTGACCTGGTGAATCAGGTCCCCATCTGGGCCTCACCCAGTCCTGGTGACTTTGTTCCCCACCTGGACCTGATTGCTATGGATTCGTTCTTGGCCTCACCTGGAACTGGTGACTCTAATCCTAATCTGGCGCTCACCCAGATCTGGTGATTCTGGTCCTCACCTTGGACCAATACGACCTGGATCCTCTGTTCCACACCTGAGCATCACTTGGACATGATGACTCTGTATCCTCTCTGAGCCTCACCCTGACATGGTGACTCTGGTCCCCATCTGGATGTCACCTAGAACAGGTGAAATTTTTACCCCTCTAGGCCTCAACAAGACCTGGTGACTCTGGCCCTCAACTGGGCCTCACCAGTACCTAGTGAATATGCTCCACAGCTGCTCCTCATCTGGACCTGGTGACTCTGGTTCTACCTGGGGATCATCGGGATATGGTTACTCTATTCCCCACTGGGACTGACCTGATCCTGGTACCCTCTGGTCCTGACTTTAGCCTCTTCAGAACCAGGTGACTCTGGCTCCACCTGGGCCTCACCTGTAACTGGTGACTCTGATTCTAAGCATGGCCTCACCTGACCTGGTGACTGTGGTTCCCATTGGGACCTCACCTGGAACTCAAGTGTCTGGTCCCACCTGGGCCTCACCAGGACCTGGTGTCTCTGTACCCACCTGGGTAGCATCAGGATATGGTTACACTGTTCACTAACAGTGACCCAGCCGGACCTATTAACTCTGGTCTTCACCTGGACATGGTGACACTGGGTCCCACCTGGGTCTCACCTGGACATGGTGAGTCGGATCCCCACCTGGTCGTCACCTGTAACTGGTGATACTCGTTCCCACGTGGACATCATATGGACCTGGTGGCTGCAGTGTTTCTAGCTTCTCATGTACCTCGTGACTCTGGTCCCCACCAGGGCCTCACCAGGACCTGGTGTGTGTGGTTGCCACCTGCACCTCACCTGGACCTGGTAATTCTGGTCTGCACCTGAGACTCCCCTGGATATGGTGAATGTGGTCCCCACCTGCATTTCACTTGGATTTGGGGACTCCAGTCCCCTCTGGGCCTCACCTGGCCCTGTTGAACATGGTCCTAACTGGGCAAAATTGGGACCCGGTGACTGTGTTCCACAACTGAACCTCACCTGAACCAGGTGACTCTGGTCCCCCCTCTGGATCTCACCGTGCTCTAGTGACTGTGAAACCCACTTTGGCCTGACTTGGACCTGCTGACCCTGGTTGCCACCTACGCCGGACCTCGAAGTGTTGACTCTGGTTCTTTCAATGGCCTCCCGTGTACCTGGTGATCCTGGTCCCCACGTGGGCCTCACCTGGACGTGGTAACTCTTGTCACTTCAGGAGACTTCCTGGACCTGCTTACTGTGTTCCACACCTGGGTCTCAAATAGACCTGTTGACCATGGTCCCCAAGTCGGCCTCACATGGACCTGTTGCTTCTGATTCCCACCGGGGCCTCACGTGTACCTAGTAACTCTGGTCCTCACCTGGGCCTCATCTTGACCTATTGACTTTGGTCCCCACCTGTGCTTCACCTGGATCTGGTGACTCTGGTCCCCACCTGGACTTAACCTGGATCTGGTGACTCTGGTCCCCACCGGGACCTCTCCTGGACCTGGTGACTCTCTTTGAACATGGACCTCACCTGGATCTGGTGACTCTGGTCCCCACCTGGACCTCACCTGCATCTGGTGACTCTGGCCTGCAGTTTGGCCTCACCTGGACATGGGGAGTGGGGTTGCCACCTAGGCCTCACACATAGCTGGTGACTCAGGTCCCCACGTGGGCCTCATTTGGACCTGTTGAATCTGGTCCTTAGCTGGTCTTCTCCCAGACCCGAGGACTCTGGTCACCACCTGGGAATAAACTGGACCTGGTGAATCTGGTCCAAATCTGGGCCTCACCAATCCTGGTGACTTTCTTCACCACTTGGACCTGATTGCTGTGGACGCCTTCTTGGCGTCACCTGGAACTGGTGACTCTGATCCTGTCTGCGTGTCACCCAGATCTGGTGACTCTGGTCCTCACCTGGGCATCATTGGTACCTGGTGACTCTGTTCCACACCTGAGACTCACCTGACTCTGGAACCACTCTGGGCCTCACCCTGACCTGGTGACTCTGGTCCCCATCTGGATATCGCCCTCGATCAGGTGATTCAGGTACCCTTCTAAGCCGAACCAGATATGGTGAAACTGGTCCTCAACTGGGCCTCACCTGGACCAGGTGACTCTGGTCCCCCTCTGTGTCTCACCGTGCCCTAGTGACTGTGAACCCCACTTTGGCCTGACTTGGACCTGCTGACCCTGGTTGCCACCTGCGCCTCACCTCGAACTGTTGACTCTGGTTCTTTCAAGGGCCTCCCCGGGACCAGATGATCCTGGTCCCCACCTGGGTCTCACTTGGACGTGGTCACACTTGTCACCACTGGGGACTCACCTGGACCTGCTTACGGTGTTCCACACCTGGGCCTCAAGTAGACCTGTTGACCATGGTCCCCAAGCCGGCCTCACATGGACCTGTGGCCTCTGATTCCCACCGGGGCCTCACGTGTACCTGGTAACTCTGGTCCTCACCTGGGCCTCATCTGGACCTAGTGAGTCTGGTCCCCACCTGGGATTCACCTGGATCTGGTGACTCTGGTCCGCACCTGGTCTTCACCTGGATCTGGTGACTCTGGTCCCACCTGGACCTCTCCTGGACCTGGTGACTCCTTTCCAACATGGACCTAATGTGGATCTGGTGAATCTGGTCCTCAGATTGGCCTCACCTGGACTTCGTGTCTCTCGTCCCCACATTGACCTAACTCAGAACTGCTGAATCTTGCCCCACCTAGGCCGCACCCAGACCTGGTGACTCTTGTCCCCAGCTATGCCTCAATTCGACCTGATGAATCTGGTCTTCAAGTGAGTCTCACATGGACCTGGGACTCAGCTGGATAGAGTGGCTCTGGTTCCGGTAAGTGGCTCAAATGATACTGCTGACTGTGGTCTTATTCTATGCCTCAACAGGACCTAGTGATTCTGTTCCCCATCTGGGCCTACATGGACCTAGTGACTCTGGTCCTCACCCAGGCATCATTGGGATGGACCCAATGATCCTCACCCTGGATACTCTATTCCACACCTGGGCCTCACTTTGACCAGGGACCTCTGGTCCCATTCTGGGCCTCAAACTAAACTGGTTACTCTGGCTCCCCTCTGGGTCTCACCCTTACCTGGTGACTCGGGTCACTGTTTGGGCTTAACTTGGGCCTGGTAATCTGGTCCTTAGCTGGTCCGCACCTGGATGTTGTGACTGGTCGCCAGCTGGGCCTCACCTGGACTTGGTGAATCCTGTTGCCATCTGCGCCTCCCTGAACCATGTGACTGTGATCCCACCTGGACCTAACCTGGATTGCTGGCTCTGGTTCCCATATGGGACTCTCCTGGACCTGGTTCCTGTGGTCTCCATCTGGCCTCACCTGGAACATAATGACTCTGATCCATATTTGGGACTCTCCTGGACCTGTTGACTCTGGTCCTTACCTGGGCATCATTGGGACCTGGATACTCTCATACACCTGGGCCTCACCTGGACCTGGTGACTGTGGTCCCACCTGAGCCTCACCTGGATGAGGTGACTGGTTCCCACAGGGACCTCAACGGGACCTGGTGACTCAGGTCTTCATATGGACATCATGGGACCTGGTCTCTCAGTTCCACATTGGGGCCTCACCTGGAGCTAGTGATTCTCGTCCCCCTTCGGGCCTCACCCTGACGTGGTGACTCTGGTCCCCACGTGGATATCACCAGAACCGGGTGACTCTGGTCCCCCTCCGGGACTCACCCGGAGCTGGGGACAGTGGTCCTCAACTGGGCCTCAATAGGACCTGGTGAATCTACTCCTCACTTAGGCCTCGTCTGGACCTGTGACTCTTTTCCCACCTGGCTTCAATGGGACATGGTTACTCTGTTCCCCACCTGGGCCTCACCTGGACATGATAACTTTGCTCCGCACTTTGGCCTCAACTGGTGCTGATGACTCTGGTCCCCCCACCTAGGCCTCAATCTGGACTTGGTGACTGTGGTCCCCACCTGGGTCTCAAGTGGACCAGGTGAATCTCGTTCCCACATGAACCACACCTGGACCTGGTGACTGTGGTGTTCATGTAGACTCACATTTACCTTCTGACTCCAGTCCCCACTAGGGCCTCACCTGGATGTGGTGACTCTGACCTGCAGGTTGACCTCACCTGGACCTGGTGAGTAGGGTTTGCCACCAGGGACTCACCCATACCTGGTGACTCAGGTCCCCTCGTGGGCCTCTTGGATCTGGTGAATCTGGACCTTACCTGGTCCTTCCCAGACCCGGGGACACTGGTCACCACTTGGGCCTCACCTGGACCTGGTGAATCTCGTTCCCACATGAACCGCACCTGGACCTAGTGACTGTGGTGTTCTTGTAGACTCACATTTACCTGGTGACTTCGGTCCCCACTAGGGCCTCACCTGGATCTAGTGACTCTGGCCTGCAGGTTGGCCTCACCTGGACCTGGTGAGTAGGTTTTGCCACCAGGGCCTCACCCATACCTGGTGACTCAGGTCCCCACGTGGACCTCTTGGACCTGGTGAATCTGGACCTTACCTGGTCCTCTCCCAGACCCGGGGACTCTGGTCACCACCTGGGCCTCACCTGGACCTGGTGAATCTGGTCCCCATCTGGACCTCACCCAGTCCTGGGGACTTTGTTCCCAACCTGGACCTGATTGCTGTGGACTCCTTCTTGGCCTCACCTGGAACTGGTGACTCTGATTCTATCTGCGCGTAACCAGGACCTGGTGACTCTGGTCCTCACATGGGCATCATTGGTACCTGGTGACTCTGTTCCACACCTGAGCCTCACCTGGACATGATGACTCTGGAACCTCTCTGGGCCTCACCCTGACCTGGAGACTCTGGTCCCCATCTGGATGTCACCTTGACCTGGTGATTCTGGTACCCCTCTAGTGCTCAACCAGATCTGGTGACTCTGGTCCTCAACTGGGCCTCACCTTGACCTAGTGAATATGATCCATCTGGGCCTCATTCGGACCTGGTGACTCTAGTTCTACCTGGGCATCATCGGGCATGGTTACTCTATTCCCCACTGGGACTGACCTGATCCTGGTAACTCTGGTCCTGACTTTGGCCTCTTCTGTACCAGGTGACTCTGGCTCAACATGGGCCTCACCTGACTGGTGACTCTGATCCTAAGCATGGCCTCACCTGACCTGGTGACTGTGGTTCCCATCGGGACCTCTTCTGGACCTCATGTCTCTGGGCCCACCTAGGCTTCACCAGGACCTGGTTTCTGTGGTTCCCACCTGGGTAGCATCAGGATATGTTTACACTGTTCACTAACAGTGACCCAGCTGGTCCTATTAACTCTGGTCTTCACCTGGGCCACACTTGGACATGGTGACACTGGTTCCCACCTGAGACTCACCTGGACATGGTGAGTCGGATCCCCACCTGGGACTCCCCTGGACATAGTGAGTCGGATCCCCACCTAGTCCTCACCTGTAACTGGTGATTTTCATTCCCACATGGACATAATGTGGACCTTGTGGCTGCAGTGTTTCTAGCTTCTCATATACCTCGTGACTCTGGTCCCCACCAGGGACTCACCGGGACCTGGTGTGTGTGGTTACCATCTGCACCTCACCTGGACCTGGTGATTCTGGTCTACACCTGAGACTACCCTGGATCTGGTGACTGTGGTCCCCACCTGGGCTTCACCTGGATTTGGGGACCTCGGTCTCCATCTGGGCTTCACCTGGCCCTGTTGACCATGGTCCTCAACTGGGCAAAATTGGGACCCGGTGACTGTGTTCCACAACTGGACCTCACATGGACCAGGTGACTCTGGTCCCCCTCTGGGTCTCACCGTGCCTTAGTGACTGTGAACCCCTCTTTGGCCAGACTTGGACCTGCTGATACTGGTTGCCACCTGCGCCTGACCTCAAACTGTAGACTCTGGTTTTTCAAAGGCCTGCCCTCGACCTGGTGTTCCTGGTCCCCACCTGGGTCTCACTTGGACGTGGTGACACTTGTCACCACTGGGGACTCTCCTGGACCTGCTTACTGTGTTCCACACCTGGGCCTCAAGTAGACCTGTTGACCATGGTCCCCAGGACGGCCTCACATGAACCTGTTGTCACTGCTCCCCACCGGGGCCTCACTTGTACCTGGTATCTCTGGTCCCCACCTTTACCTCGTCTGGGCTTATTTACTCTGGTCCCCACCTGGGCTTCACCTGGATCTGGTGACTCTGGTCCCCACCTGGACTTCACCTGGATCTGGTGACTCTGGTCCCCACCTGGAACTCTCCTTTACCAGGTGACTCTCTTTCCAACATGGACCTAACCTGGATCTGTTGACTCTGGTCCTCAGTTTGGACTCACCTGTTCCTGGTGTCTCTCTTCCCCACTTTGACCTAACTCAGAACTGCTGAATCTTGCCCCACCTAGGCCGCACCCAGACCAGGAGACTCTTGTTCACAGCTATGCCTCATTTCGACTTGATGAATCTGGTCCTCACGTGGGCCTCACATCACCTGGGACTCATCTGGATAAACTGGCTCTGATTCCCACAAGGGGCTCACCTGAATCTGGTGACTGTGGTCTTATTCTATGCCTCACCAGGACCTAGAGGTTCTGTTCCTGATCTGGGCCTGCATGGCCCTAGTGACTCTGGTCCTCACTGAGCCATCATTGGGACCTGGATACTCTGTTCCACCCCTGGGCCTCACTTTGACCAGGGACATCTGGTCCAATTCGGGGCCTCAAACTAAACTGGTTACTCTGGTTCCCCTCTGGGCCTCACCCTTACCTGGTGACTCTGGTCACCCCTTGGGCTTCACTTGGGCCTGGTGAATCTGGTCCTTAGCTGGACCGCACCTGGATCTGGTCGCCAGCTGTGCCTCACCTGGACTTGGTGAATCGTGTTGCCACCTGCGCCTCACCTGAACCTTGTGACTGTGGTCCCACCTGGACCAAACCTGGAACTGGTGGCTCTGGTTCCCATATGGGACTCTCGTGGACCTGGTTCCTTTGGTCTCCATCTGGCCTCACCTGGAACACAATGACTCTGATCCATATTTGGGACTCTCCTGGACCTGTTGACTCTGGTCCTTACCTGGGCATCATTGGGACCTGCATACTCTTTTATATACCTGGGCCTCACCTGGACGTGGTGACTGTGTTCCCACCTGGGCCTCACCTGGACGAGATGACTGGTTCCTTTAGGGACCTCACCAGGACCTGGTGACTCAGGTCCTCATATGGGCATCATGGGACCTGGTTTCTCAGTTCCACATAGGGGCCTCACCTGGACCTAGAGATTCTCGTCCCCCTCTGGGCCTCACCCTGACGTGGTGACTCTGGTCCCCACCTGGATATCACCAGAACCGGGTGACTCTGGTATCCCTCTGGGAATCCCCTAGAGCTGGGTACACTGGCCCTCAACTGGGCCTCAACAGGACCTGGTGAATCTACTCCTCACTTAGGCCTCATCTGGACCTTTGACTCTTCCAACCTTGGATCAATGGGAAATGGTTACTCTGTTCCCCTCCTGGGCATCAACTGGACATGATAACAATGCTCCACACTTTGGCCTCAACTGCTCCTGATGACACTGTTCCAACCACCTAGGCCTCAATCTGGACCTGGTGACTGTGATCCCCACGTGGGTCTCACCTGCACCTGGTGACTCTCGTTCCCACATGAACCACACCTGGACCTGGTGACTGTGGTGTTCTTGTAGACTCACATTTACCTGGTGAATCCGGTCCCCACTAGAGCCTCACCTGGATGTGGTGACTCTGGCCTGCAGGTGGCCTCACCTGGACCTGGTGAGTAGGGTTGCCACCTGGGCCTCACCCAAACCTTGCGACTCAGGTCCCCATGTGGGCCTTTTGGACCTGGTGAATCTGGTACTTAACTGGTCCTCTCCCAGACCCGGGTACTCTGGTCAACATCTGGGAGGCATCTGGACCTGTTGAATCTTGTCCCCATCTGGGCCTCACCCAGTCCTGGTGATTTTGTTACCCACCAACCTGCTTGCTGTGGACACTTTCTTCGCCTCACCTAGATCTGGTGACTCTGATCCCATCTGCGCATCACCCATATCTGGTGACTCTGGTCCTCACCTGGGCATCATAGGTACCTGGTGACTCTGTTCCACACCTGAGCCTCACCTGGACATGATGACTGTGGATCCTCTCTAGGCCTCACCCTGACCTGGTGACTATGGTCCCCATCTGGATGTCACCTGGACCAGGTGATTCTGGTACCCCTCTAGGCCTCAACCAGATCTGGTGACTCTGTTCCCACTTGGTCCTCACCAGGACCTGGTGTCTATGGTACCCACCTGGTTATCATCAGGATATGGTACTCTGTTAACTAACAGTGACCCAGCGGGAACTATTAACTCTGGTCTTCACCTGGGCCACACCTGGACATGGTGACACTTGTTTCTACCTGGGTCTCACCTGGACATGGGGAGTCGGATCCCCACCTGGTCCTTAACTGTAACTGGTGATTCTCGTTCCCACATGGACATCATGTGGACCTGCTGGCTGCAGAGTTTCTAGCTTCTCATGTACCTTGTGTCTCTGGTCCCCATCAGGGCCTCACCGGGACCTGGTGAGTGTGGTTGCCACCTGCACCTCACCTGGACCTGGTGATTCTGATCTGCACCTGAGGCTACCCCGTATCTGGTGACTGTGTTCCCCACCTTTGCTTCACCTGGATTTGGGGACTCCGGTCCCCATCTGGGCCTCACCTGGCCCTGTTGAACATGGTCCTCAACTGGGCAAAATTGGGACCCGGTGACTGTGTTCCACTACTGAACCTCACCTGGACCAGGTGACGCTCGTCCCCCTCTGGGTCTCACCGTGCCCTAGTGACTGTGAACCCCACTTTGGCCTGACTTGGACCTGCTGACCCTGGTTGCCACCTACGCTTGACCTCGAAGTGTTGACTCTGGTTCTTTCAACGGCCTGCCTTGTACCTGGTGATCCTGGTCCCCACGTGGGCCTCACCTGGACGTGGTGACTTGTCACCCCCGGGGACTTCCTGGATCTGCTTACTGTGTTCCACACCTGGGCTTCAAGTAGACCTGTTGACCATGGTCCCCAAGCCGGCCTCACATGGACCTGTTTCTTCTGATCCCCACCGGGGCCTCACGTGTACCTGGTAACTCTGGTCCTCACCTGGGCCTCATCTAGACCTATTGACTTGGTCCCCACCTGTGCTTCACCTGGATCTGGTGACTCTGGTCCCCACCTGGACTTCACCTGCATCTGGTGACTCTGGCCTGCAGGTTGGCCTCACCTGGACCCGGGGATTGGGGTTGCCACCTGGGCCTCACACATAGCTGGTGACTCAGGTCCCCACGTGGGCCTCATTTGGACCTGTTGAATCTGGTCCTTAGCTGGTCCTCTTCCAGACCCGAGGATTCTGGTCACCACCTGGGAATAACCTGGACCTGGTGAATCTGGTCCAAATCTGGGCCTCACCTAGTCCTGGTGACTTACTTCACCACCTGGACCTGATTGCTGTGGACGCCTTCTTGGCGTCACCTGGAACTGGTGACTCTGATCCTATCTGCGAGTCACCCAGAACTGGTGACTCTGGTCCTCACCTGGGCATCATTGGTACCTGGTGATTCAGTTCCACATCTGAGCCTCACCTGGACCCGATGACTCTGGAACCACTCTGGGCCTCACCCTGACCTGGTGACTCTGGTCCCCATCTGGATATCACTTCGATCAGGTGATTCCGGTATCCTTCTAAGCCGAACCAGATATGGTGAAACTGGTCCTCAACTGGGCCTCACCTGGACCAGGTGACTCTGGTCCCCCTCTGGGTCTCACCGTGCCCTCATGACTGTGAACCACACTTTGGCCTCACTTGTACCTGCTGACCCTTGTTGCCACCTGCGTCTGACCTCGAACTGTTGACTCTGGTTCTTTCAAGGGCCTCCCCGGGACCTGATGATCCTGGTCCCCACCTGGGCCTCACTTGGACGTGATCACTCTTGTCACCACTGGGGACTCACCTGGACCTGCCTACTGTGTTCCACACCTGGGCCTCAAGTAGACCTGTTGACCATGGTCCCTAAGCCGGCCTCACATGGACCTGTTCCCTCTGATCCCCACCGGGCCTCACGTGTACCTGGGAACTCTGGTCCTCACCTGGGGCTCATCTGGACCTAGTGACTCTGGTCCCCACCTGGTCTTCACCTGGATCTGGTGACTCTGGTCTCCACCTGGACTTCACTTGGATCTGGTGACTCTGGTCCCCACCTGGACCTGACCCGCATCTGGTGACTCTAGTCCTCAGTTTGGCTTCACCTGGACCTGGTGTCTCTCGTCCACACTTTGACCTAACTCAGAACTGCTGAATCTTGACCCACTATGTCGCACCCAAACCACTCTGGGCTTCACCCTGACCTGGTGACTCTGGTCCCCATCTGGATATCTCCTGGACTAGGTGATTCTGGTACCCTTCTAAGACTCAAGTAGATATGGTGAAACTGGTCCTCAACTGGGCCTCACCTGGACCTAGTGAATATGCTGCATCTGGGCCTCATCGGGACATGGTTCCACTGCATGACCTGCAGATTTACCTCAACTGGACCTGGTAAATCTGGTCCCTACCTGAGCATCACCGGGACATGGTTCCTCTGCATGGCCTGCAGGTTGGCCTCACCTGGACCTGGTGAGTGGGGTTGCCACCTGGGCCTCCCGCATGCCTTTTGACACAGGGCCCCACGTGGGCCTCCCTTTGACCTGGTGAATCTGGTCCTTACCTGGTCCTCAC
This sequence comes from Canis lupus familiaris, assembly GCF_011100685.1. Classification (NCBI taxonomy): domain Eukaryota; kingdom Metazoa; phylum Chordata; class Mammalia; order Carnivora; family Canidae; genus Canis; species Canis lupus. The sequence continues at coordinate 56,379 of NW_023330652.1, read as the reverse complement.
TCGGAACTAGTAAGTCTGGTCACAACATGGGAATCATCTGCACCTGGTGAATCTTGTCCCCATTGGGCCTCACCCAGTCCTGGTGACTTTGTTCCCCACCTGGACCTGATTGCTGTGGACTCCTTTTGGGCCTCACCTGGAACGGGTGACTCTGATCCTAACTGGGCTCACCCAGATCTGGTGACTCTGTCCTCACCTGTGGACCATTATGACCTGGATACTCTGTTCCACACCTAGACTCACCTGGACATGATGACGCTGGATCCCCTCTGGGCCTCAGCCTGACATGGTGACTCTGGTCCCCATCTGGATATCACCAGAATCGGGTGACTCTGTTCCCCCTCTGGGACTCACCCGGAGCTGGGACACTGGTCCTCAACTGGGCACAACTGGACCTGGTGAATCTACTCCTCACTTAGGTCTCATCTGGACCTTGTGACTCTTTTCCCACCTGGCATCAATGGGACATGGTTACTCTGTTCCCACTGGGCCTCACCTGGACATGATAACTTTGCTCCACACTTTGGCCTCAACTGGTCCTGATGACTCTGATCCCCCCACCTAGGCCTCAAACTGAACCTGGTGACTGTGGTGCCCACCTGGGTCACACCTGGACCTGGTGACTGTGGTCCCCACCTGGGTCTCACCTGGACCTGGTGGTCTCCTTCCTACATGAACCACGCCTGGACCTGGTGACTCTGGCGTTCTTGTAGACTCAATTTTACCTGGTGAATCCGGTCCCCACTAGGGACTCACGTGGATCTGGTGACTCTGGCCTGCAGGTTGGTCTCACAGGGACCTGGTTAGTGGGGTTGCCACCTGGGCCTCACCCATACCTGGTGACTCAAGTCCCTACGTGAGCCTCTTGGACCTGGTGAATCTTGTCCTTACCCGGTCCTCTCCTAACCCGGGGACTCTTGTCACCACCTGGGCCTCACCTGGACCTGGTGAATCTGGTCCCCATCTGGGCCTCACCCAGTCCTAGTGTTGAACCAGAGTCAACACTTCGAGGTCAGGCGTAGGTGGCAACCAGGGTCAGCAGGTCCAAGTCAGGCCAAAATGGGGTTCACAGTCACTAGCGCACGGTGAGACCCAGAGGGGGACCAGAGTCACCTGGTCCAGGTGAGGTTCAGTTGTGGAACACAGTCACCGGGTCCCAATTTTGCCCAGTTGAGGACCATGGTCAACAGGGCCAGGTGAGGCCCAGATGGGGACAGGAGTCCCCAAATCCAGGAGAAGACCAGGTGGGGAACACAGTCTCCAGATCCGGGGTAGTCTCAGGTGCAGATCAGAATCACCAGGTCCAGGTGAGGTGCAGGTGGAAACCACACTCACCAGGTCCCGGTGAGGCCCTGATGGGGATCAGAGACACGAGGTACATGAGAAGCTAGAAACACTGCAGCCACCAGGTCCACATTATGTCCATGTGGGAACGAGAATCACCAGTTACAGGTGAGGACCAGGTGGGTATCCGACTCCCCATGTCCAGGTGAGACCCAGGTGGAAACAAGTGTCACCTTGTCCAGGTGTGGACAAGTGAAGACCAGAGTTATAGTTCCCGCTGGGTCACTGTTAGTTAACAGAGTACCATATCCTGATGATAACCAGGTGGGTACCAGAGACACCAGGTCCTGGTGAGGGCCAAGTGGGACCACAGTCACCAGATCTGGTTGAGGCCTAGAGAGGATCCACAGTCATCATGTCCAGGTGAGGCCCAGGTATATAAGAGAGTATCCAGGTCCCAACGATGCCCAGGTGAGGACCAGAGTCACCAGGTCTGGGTGATGCGCAGATAGAATCAGAGTTACCAGTTCCAGGTGAGGCCAAGAAAGAGTCCACAGCAATCAGGTCCAGGTGGGGAATAAATCACCAGGACTGGGTGAGACCCAGATGGGGACCAGATTCCCCAGGTCCAGGTGAGTCCTAGGTGGTGACCAGAGTCCCCAGCTCCGGGAGAGGACCAGGTAAGGACCAGATTCACCAGGTCCAAGAGGCCCACGTGGGGACCTGAGTCACCAGGTATGGGTGAGGCCCAGGTGGCCACCCCACTAACCAGGCCCAGGTGAGGCCAACCTGCAGGCCAGAGTCTCCAGATCCAGGTGAGGCCCTAGTGGGGACCAGAGTCACCAGGTAAATGTGAGTCTACAAGAACACCACAGTCACCACGTCCTGGTGTGGTTCATGTGGGACCGAGAGTCACCAGGTCCAGGTGAGACCCAGGTGGGGACCACAGTCACCAGATCCAAATTGAGGCCTAGGTGGGGGGACCAGAGTCATCAGGACAAGTTGATGCCAAAGGGTGGAGCAAAGTTATCATGTCCAGGTGAGGCCCAGGTGGGGAACAGAGTAACCATGTCCCATTGATGCCAGGTGGGAAAAGAGTCACAGGTCCAGATGAGGCCTAACTGAGGAGTAGATTCACCAGGTCCTGTTGAGGCCCAGTTGAGGAGCAGTGTCCCCAGCTCCGGGTGAGTCCCAGAGAGGGACAAGAGTCACCCAGTTCTGGTGATATCCAGGTGGGGACCAGAGTCACCACGTCAGGGTGAGGCCCAGAGCAGGACGAGAATCACTAGGTCCAGGTGAGGCCCCGATGAGGAAAAGAGAACCAGGTCCCATGATGCCCATATGAGGACCTGAGTCACCAGGTCCAGGTGAGGTCCCTGTGGGAACCAGGCACCTCCTCCAGGTGAGGCCCAGGTGGGACTACAGTCAACAGGTCCAGGTGAGGCCCAGGTATATAAGAGAGTATCCAGGTACCAATGATGGCCAGGTAAGGACCAGAGTCAACAGGTCCAGGAGAGCCCGAAACATGGATCAGAGTGATTTTGTTCCAGGTGATGCCTGATGGAGACCACAGGAACCAGGTCCAAGAGAGCCCCATATGGGAACCAGAGCCACCAATTCAGGTGAGGTCCAGGTAGGACAACAGTCACAAGGTCCCGGTGAGGCGCAGGTGGCAACAGGATTCATCAGGTCCAGGTGAGGCCCCGGTGGCGACAAGTCACCAGATCCAGGTGAGGACCAGCTAAGCACCAGATTCTCCAGGCCCAAGTGAAGCCCAAGGGGTGACAAGAGTCACCAGGTAAGGGTGAGGACCAGAGGGGGAACCAGAGTAACCATTTTAGTTTGAGGCCCAGAATGGGACCAGAGGTCCGTGGTCAGAGTGAGTCCCAGGTGTGGAATAGAGTATCCAGGTCCCAATGATGCCTGGGTGAGGACCAGAGTCACTAGGGCCATGCAGGCCCAGATGGGGAACAGAATCACTAGGCCCTGGTGAGGCATAGAATAAGACCACAGTCAGCAGTATCAGGTGAGCCCCTTGTGGGAACCAGAGCCACTCTATCCAGCTGAGTCCCAGGTCCATGTGAGGCCCACGTAAGGACGATAATCATCAGATCGAATTGAGGCAGAGCTTGGGACAAGAGTCAAGAGGTCTGGGTTTGGCCTAGGTGGGGCAAGATTCAGCAGTTTTGAGTTAGGTCAAAGTGGGGACGAGAGACACCAGGTCCAGGTGAGGCTAAACTGAGGACCAGAGTCACCAGGTCCAGGTGTGGCCCAGGTGAAGACCAGAGTTAATAGTCCGGGTGGGTCACTGTTAGAGAACAGTGTAACCATATCCTGATGCTACCCAGGTGGGTACCAGAGACACCATGTCCTCGTGAGGCCCAGGTGGGACCAGAGTCATGAGGTCCAGTTGAAGTCCCGATGGGAACCACAGTCAACAGGTCAGGTGAGGCCATGCTTAGGATCAGAGTCCCCAGTTACAGGTGAGGCCCAGGTGGAGCCAGAGTCACCTGGTACAGAAGAGGCCAAAGTCAGGACCAGAGTTACCAGGATCAGGTCAGTCCCAGTGGGGAATAGAGTAACCATGTCCCGATGATGCCCAAGTAGAACCCGAGTCACCACGTCCAGATGTGTCGCAGGTGGGGAGCATATTCACTAGGTCCCGGTGAGGCCCAGTTGAGGACCAGATTCCCACGGGCTAGTTTAGGCCTAGAGGGGTACCAGATTCACCTGGTCTGGGTGACATCCAGATGGGGACCAGAGTCACCATGTCAGGCTGTGGCCCAGAGGGGATCCAGAGTCATCATGTCCAGGTGAGGTAAGGTGTGGAACAGAGTATCCAGGTCATAATGGTCCACAGGTGAGGACCAGAGTCACCAGATCTGGGTGAGGCCCAGTTAGGATCAGAGTCACCAGTTCTAGGTGAGGCCAAGAAGGAGTCCACAGCAATCAGGTCCAGGTGGGGAACAAAGTCACCAGGACTGGGGGAGGCCCAGATGGGGACCAGATTCACCAGGTCCAGGTGATTCCCAGGTGGTGCCCAGAGTTACCAGTTCCGGGTGAGCACCAGGTAAGGACCCGATTCACAAGGTCCAAGTGAGGCGCACATGGGAACTGGAGTCACCAGGTATGGGTGAGGCCCAGGTGGGAACCCCACTCAACAGGTCCAGGTGAGGCCACCTGCAGGCCATGCAGAGGAACCATGTCCCGAAGATGCCCAGGTAGGGACAGGACTTACCATGTCCTTGTGAGGCCAACCTGCAGGCCATGCTGTGGAACCATGTCCCGATGATGCCCAGGTAGGGACCAGAGTCACCAGGTCCAAATGAGGCCCAGATGGAGAATATTCACTATGTCCAGGTGAGGCCCATTTGAGGACAAGGGTAACCAGATCTGGTTGAGGCCTAGAGGGGGTACCAGTATCACCTGGTCCAGGTGACATCGAGATGGGAACCAGAGTCCTCAGGTCAGAGTGAGGCCCAGAGAGGTTCCAGAGTCATCATGTCCAGGTGAGGCTCAGGTGTGGAACAGAGTCACCAGGTACCAATGATGCCCAGGTGAGGACCAGCGTCACCAGAACTGGGTAACGCGCAGATAGGATTAGAGTAACCAGTTCCAGGTGAGGCCAAGAAAGAGTCCACAGCAATGAGGTCCAGGTGGGGAACAAAGTCACCAGGACTGGGTGAGGCCCAGATGGGGACCAGATTCACTGGTCCAGGTGATTCCCAAGTGGTGACCAGAGTTACCAGTTCCGGTGAGGACCAGGTAAGGACAAGATTCACCAGGTGCAAGTGAGGCCCACGTCGGGACCTGTGTCACCAAGTATGGGTGAGGCCCAGGTGGCAAACCCACTCACCAGGTCCTGTTGAGGCCCAGATTAGGACCACTGTCCCCAGCTCCGGGTGAGTCCCAGAGGGGGACCAGAGTCACTGGTTCTGGTGATATCCAGGTGGTGATCAGAGTCACCACGTCAGGATGAGGCCCAGAGCGGGACGAGAATCACTAGGTCCAGGTGAGGCCCCGATGTGGAACTGAGAATCCAGGTCCCATGATGCCCATATGAGGACCTGAGTCACCAGGTCCAGGTGAGGTCCCTGTGGGAACCAGGCACCTCGTCCAGGTGAGGCCCAGGTGGGACCACTGTCACCAGGTCCAAGTGAGGCCCAGGTATATAAGAGAGTATCCAGGTCCCAATGATGCCCAGGTAAGGACCAGAGTCAACAGGTCCAGGAGAGGCCCAAATATGGATCAGAGTCATTGTGTTCCAGGTGAGGCCAGATGGAGACCACAGGAACTAGTTACAGGAGAGCCCCATATGGGAACCAGAACCACCAGATCCAGGTGAGGTCCAGGTGGGAACACAGTCACAAGGTCCAGGTGAAGCACAGGTTGAAACCGGATTCACCGAGTCCAGGTGAGGCCCAGGTGGCGACCAGTCACCAGATCCAAGTGAGGACAAGCTAAGGACCAGATTCACCAAGCCCATTGAAGCCCAAGGGGTGACCATAGTCACCAGGTAAGGGTGAGGCCCAGAGGGGGAACCAGAGTAACCAGTTTAGTTTGAGGCCAAGAATGGGACCAGAGGTCCCTGGTCAGAGTGAGTCTCTGATGTGGAATAGAGTATCCAGGTCCCAATGATGCCTGGGTGAGGACCAGAGTAACTAGGGCCATGGAGGCCCAGATGGGGAACAGAATCACTAGGTCCTGGTGAGGCATAGAATAAGACCACAGTCACCAGTATCAGGTGAGCCCCTTGTGGGAACCAGAGCCACTCTATCCAGCTGAGTCCCATGTCCATGTGAGGCCCACATGAGGACCAGATTCATCAGGTCGAATTGAGGCATAGCTGGGGACAAGAGTCACCAGGTCTGGGTGCAGTCTAGGTGGGGCATGATTCAGCAGTTCTGAGTTAGTTCAAAGTGGGGACGAGAGACACCAGGACCCGGTGAGGCCAAACTGAGGACCAGAGTTACCAGATCCAGGTGAGGTCCATGTTGGAAAGAGAGTCACCAGGTCTGGGAGAGGTCCAGGTGGGGACCAGAGTCACCAGATCCAGGTGAAGTCCAGGTGGAGACCAGAGTCACCAGATACAGGTGAAGCCCAGGTGGGGACCAGAGTCACTAGGTCCAGATGAGGCCCACGTGAGGACCAGAGTTACCAGGTACACGTGAGGCACCGGTGATGATCAGAGGAAACAGGTCCATGTGAGGCCGGCTTGGGGACCATGGTCAACAGATCTACTTGAGGCCCAGGTTTGGAACACAGTAAGCAGGTCCAGGTGAGTCCCTGGTGGTGACAAGGGTCACCACGTCCAGGTGAGGCCCAGGTTGGGACCAGGATCACCAGGTCTAGGGGAGGACTTTGCAAGAACCAGAGTCAACAGTTCGAGGCCAGGCACAGTTGGCACCCAGGGTCAGCAGGTCCAAGTCAGGCCAAAGTGGGTTTCACAGTCAGTAGGGCACGGTGACACACAGAGGGGGACCAGAGTCACCTGGTCCAGGTGAGGTCCAGTTGTGGAACACAGTCACCGGGTCCCAATTTTGCCCAGTTGAGGACCATGGTCAACAGGGCCAGGTGAGGCCCAGATTGGGACCTGAGTCACCAAGTCAAGGTGAAGCCCAGGTGGGGACCACAGTCACCAGATCCAGGGAAGTCTCAGGTGCAGACCAGAATCACCATGTCCAGGTGTGGCCCAGGTGAAGAGCAGAGTTAATAGGTCCGGCTGGTTCACTGTTAGTGAACAGTGTAACTATATCCTGATGCTACCCAGGTTGGTACCACAGACACCAGGTCCTGGTGAGGCCCAGGTCGGACCAGAGACATGAGGTCCAGGTGAGATCCCGATGGGAACCACAGTCATCAGTTCAGGTGAGGCCATGCTTAGGATCAGAGTCACCAGTTACAGGTGAGACCCAGGTCGAGCCAGAGTCACCTGGTACAGAAGAGGCCAAAGTCAGGACCAGAGTTACCAGGATCAGGTCAGTCCCAGTGGGGAATAGAGTAAACATGTCCCGATGATGCCCAGGTAGAACCAGAGTCACCAGGTCCAGAAGAGGCGCAGGTGGGGAGCATGTTTACTAGGTCCCGCTGAGGCCCAGTTGAGGACCAGAGTCGCCAGGTCTAGTTGAGGCCTAGAGGGGTACCAGATTCACCTGGTCTAGGTGACATCCAGATGGGGTCCAGAGTCACCATGTCAGGGTGAGGCCTAGAGGGGATTAAGAGTCATCATGTCCAGGTGAGGCTCAGGTGTGGAACCGAGTATCCAGATCAAAATGGTCCTCAGGTGAGGACCAGAGTCACCAGATCTGGCAGAGGCCCAGTTAGGATCAGAGTCAAAAATTCCAGGTGAGGCCAAGAAGGAGTCCACATCAATCAGGTCCAGGTGGGCAACAAATTCACCAGGACTGGGTAAGGCCCAGATGGGGACCAGATTCACCAGGTTCAGGTGACATCCAGGTGGTGACCAGACTTACTAGTTCCGGGTGAGGACCAGGTATGGACAAGATTCATCAGGTCCACGTGAGGCCCACGAGGGGACCTGTGTCACCAGGTATGGGTTAGGCCCAGGTGACAACCCCACTCCCCAGGTCCAGGTGAGGCCAACCTGCAGGCCATGCAGAGGAACCATGTCATGATGATGCCCTGGTTGGGACCAGAGTTACCAGGTCCAAATGAGGCCCAGATGGAGCATATTCACTAGGTCCAGGTGAGTCCCCTTTGAAGACCAGAGTCACCAGATCTGGTTGAGGCCTAGAGGGGTACCAGAATCACCTGGTCCAGGTGACATCCAGATGGGGACCAGAGTCACTAGGTCAGGGTGAGGCCCAGAGATTTTCAAGAGTCATCATGTCCAGGTGAGGCTCTGGTGTGGAACAGAGTCACCAGGTACCAACGATGCCCAGGTGAGGACCAGAGTCACCAGGTCTGGGTGATGCGCAGATAGAATCAGAGTCACCAGTTCCAGGTGAGGCCAAGAAAGAGTCCACAGCAATCAGGTCCAGGTGGGGAATAAATCACCAGGACTGGGTGAGACCCAGATGGGGACCAGATTCACCAGGTCCAGGTGAGTCCCAGGTGGTGACCAGAGTCCCCAGCTCGGTAGAGGACCAGATAAGGACCAGATTCACCAGGTCCAAGAGGCCCACGTGGGGACCTGAGTCACCAGGTATGTGTGAGGCCCAGGTGGCCACCCCACTCACCAGTTCCAGGTGAGGCCAACCTGCAGGCCAGAGTCTCCAGATCCAGGTGAGGCCCTAGTGGGGACCAGAGTCACCAGGTAAATGTGAGTCTACAAGAACACCACAGTCACCTGGTGACTCTGGTCCTCACCTGGGCATCCTTGGTACCTGGTGACTCTGTTCCACACCAGAGCCTCACCTGAACATGATTACCCTTGAACCTCTCTGGCCCTCACCCTGACCTGGTGACTCTGGTCCCCATCTGGATGTCACCTGGACCAGGTGATTCTGGTATCCTTCTACGCCTCAACAAGATCTGGTAACTATGGTCCTCAACTGGGCCTCACCTGGACCTAGTGAATATGCTCCATCTGGGCCTCACCTGGACCTGGTAACTCTGGACCCTACCTGGGCATCATTGGACACGGTTCCGCTGCATGGCCTGTGGTTGGCCTCACCTGGACCTGGTGAGTGAGGTTGCCACCTGTGCCTCACCCATACCTGGTGACACAGGCCCCACGCGGTCCTCACTTGGACCTAGTGAATCTGGTCCTTACCTGGTCCTCACCCGGAACTAGTAACTCTGGTCACCACCGGGGAATCATCTGGACCTGGTGAATCTGTTCCCCATTGGGCCTCACCCAGTCCAGGTGACTTTGTTCCCCACCTGGACCTGATTGCTGTGGACTCCTTCTTGGCCTCACCTGGAACTGGTGACTCTGATCCTAACTGGGCCTCAACAGATATGGTGACTGTGGTCCTCACCTGTGGACCATTATGACCTGGATACTCTGTTCCACACCTGAGCCTAACCTGTACATGATGACTCTGGATCCCCTCTGGGCCTCACCCTGACATGGTGACTCTGGTCCCCATCTGGATGTCACCCAGACCAGGTGAATCTGGTACCCCTCTAGGCCTCAACTAGGCTTAGGGATTCTGGTCCTCAGGTGCGCCTCAACGAGACCTAGAGAATATGCTCCCCACCTGCTCCTCATCTGGACCTGGTGACTCTGGTACGACCTGGGCATCATCGGGACATGGTTACTCTATGCCCCTCTGGGACTGACCTGATCCTGGTAACTCTGGTCCTGACTTTGGCGTCTTCTCTACCAGGTGACTCTGGCTCCACCTGGGCCACACCAGTAACTGGTGACTCTGATCCTAAGCATGGCCTCACCAGACCTGGTGACTGTGGTTCCCATCGTTACCTCACCTGGACCTCATATCTCTGGTCCCACCTGGGCCTCATCAGGACCTTGTGTCTCTGGTACCCACCAGGGTAGCATCAGGATATGGTTACACTGTTCACTAACAGTGACCCAGCCGGACCTATTAACTCTGGTCTTCACCTGGGCCACACCTGGACATGGTGACACTGGTACCCACTTGGGTCTGACCTGAACATGGTGAGTCGGATCCCCACCTGGTCCTCAACTGTAACTGGTGATTCTCGTTCCCACATGGACATCATGTGGACCTGGTGGCTGCAGTGTTTCTAGCTTCTCATGTACCTCGTGACTCTGGACCCCACTAGGGCCTCACCGGGACCTGGTGAGTGTGCTTGCCACCTGCACCTCACCTGGACTTGGTGATTCTGGTCTGCACCTGAGACTACCCTGGATCTGGTGACTGTGGTCCCCACCTGGTCTTCACCTGGATTTGGGGACTCCTGTCCCCATCTGGGCCTCACCTGTCCCTGTTGACAATGGTCCTCAACTGGGCACAATTGAGGCCCAGTGACTCTGTTCCACAAATGGACCTCACCTGGACCAGGTGACTCTGGTCCCCCTCTGGGTCTCACCGTGCCCTAATGACTGTGAACCCCACTTTGGCCTGACTTGGACCTGCTGACCCTGGTTTCCCCCTGCACTTGAATTCGACCTGTTGACTCTGGTTCTTTCTTTTTTCTTTTTTTTTTAATTTATTTTTTATTATTGGTGTTCTCTTTACTAACATACAGAATAACCCCCAGTGCCCGTCACCCATTCACTCCCACCCCCCGCCCTCCTCCCCTTCTACCACCCCTAGTTCGTTTCCCAGAGTTAGCAGTCTTTACGTTCTGTCTCCCTTTCTGATATTTCCCACACATTTCTTCCCCCTTCCCTTATATTCCCTTTCACTATTATTTATATTCCCCAAATGAATGAGAACATATAATGTTTGTCTTTCTCCGACTGGCTTACTTCACTCAGCATAATACCCTCCAGTACCATCCACGTTGAAGCAAATGGTGGGTATTTGTCATTTCTAATAGCTGAGTAATATTCCATTGTATACATAAACCACATCTTCTTTATCCATTCATCTTTCGTTGGACACCGAGGCTCCTTCCACAGTTTGGCTATCGTGGCCATTGCTGCTATAAACATCGGGGTGCAGGTGTCCCGGCGTTTCATTGCATTTGTCTCTTTGGGGAAAATCCCCAACAGTGCAATTGCTGGGTCGTAGGGCAGGTATATTTTTAACTGTTTGAGGAACCTCCACACAGTTTTCCAGAGTGGCTGCACCAGTTCACATTCCCACCAACAGTGTATGAGGATTCCCTTTTCTCCGCATCCTCTCCAATATTGGTTGTTTCCTGACTTGTTAATTTTCCCCATTCTCACTGGTGTGAGGTGGTATCTCATTGTGGTTTTGATTTGTATTTCCCTGATGGCAAGTGATGCAGAGCATTTTCTCATGTGCATGTTGGCCATGTCTATGTCTTCCTCTGTGAGATTTCTGTTCATGTCTTTTGCCCATTTCATGATTGGATTGTTTGTTTCTTTGGTGTTGAGTTTGATAAGTTCTTTATAGATCTTGGAAACTAGTCCTTTATCTGATATGTCATTTGCAAATATCTTCTCCCATTCAGTAGGTTGTCTTTGAGTTTTGTTGACTGTAATCTTTGCTGTGCAAAAGCTTCTTATCTTGATGAAGTCCCAATAGTTCATTTTTGCTTTTGTTTCTTTTGCCTTCGTGGATGTATCTTGCAAGAAGTTACTATGGCCGAGTTCAAAAAGGGTGTTGCCTGTGTTCTTCTCTAGGATTTTGATGGAATCTTGTGTCTCATTTAGATCTTTCATCCATTTTGAGTTTATCTTTGTGTATGGTGAAAGAGAGTGGTCTAGTTTCATTCTTCTGCATGTGGATGTCCAATTTTCCCAGCACCATTTATTGAAGACACTGTCTTTCTTCCAATGGATAGTCTTTCCTCCTTTATCGAATGTTAGTTGCCCATAAAGTTCAGGGTCCACTTCTGGATTCTCTATTCTGTTTCACTGATCTATGTGTCTGTTTTTGTGCCAGTAGACTCTAGTTCTTTCAAGGGCCTCAACTGTACCTGGTGATCCTGGTCCCCACCTGGGACTCACCTGGACGTGGTGACTCTTTTCACCACCGGGGACTCACCTGGACGTGCTTACTGTGTTACACATCAGGGCCTCAAGTAGACTTGTTGACCATGGTCCCCAAGCCGGCCTCACATGGACCTGTTGCCTCTGATCCCCACCGGGGCCTCACGTGTACCTGGTAAATCTGGTCCTCACCTGGGCCTCATCGGGACCTAGTGACTCTGGTCCCCACCTGGGCTTCACGTGGATCTGGTGACTCTGGTCCCCACCTGGACTTCACCTGGATCTGGTGACTCTGGTCCCCACCTGGACCTTTCTTGGACCTGGTGACTCTCTTTCCAACATGGACCTCACATGGATCTGGTGACTCTGGACCTGAGTTTGGCCTCACCTGGACCTGGCGTCTCTCGTCCCCACTTTGACCTAACTCAGAACTGCTGAATCTTGCCCCACATAGCCCGCACCCAGACCTGGTGACTCTTGTCCCCAGCTATGCCTCAATTCGACCTAATGAATCTGGTCCTCACGTGAGCCTCTCATGGACCTGGGACTCAGCTGGATAGAGTGGCTCTGGTTCACGCAAGGGGATCAAATGATACTGCTGACTGTGGTCTTATTCTATGCCTCACCAGGACCTAGTGATTTGTCCCCATCTGGGCCTGCATGGCCCTAGTGACTCTGGTCCTCACCCAGGCATCATTGGGACCTGGATACACTATTCCACACCTGGGCCTCACTCTGACTAGGGACCTGTGGACCCATTCTGGGCCTAAAACTAAACTGGTTACTCAGGTTCTCCCTCTGGGACTCACCCTTACCTGGTGACTCTGGTCACCCCATGGGCTTCATTTGGGCCTTGTGAATCTGGTCCTTAGCTTGTCCTCACTTGGATCTGGTGACTGGTCGCCAGCTGGGCCTCACCTGGACTTGGTGAATCCTGTTGCCAGCTGCACCTCACATGGACCTTGTGACTGTGGTCTCACCAGGACCTCACCTGGATCTGGTGGCTCTGGTTCCCATATGGGGCTCTCCTGGACCTGATTCCTGTGGTCTCCATCAGACATCACCTGGAACAAAATGACTCTGTTCCATATTTGGGCCTCTCCTGGACTGTTGACTCTGGTCCTTACCTGGGCATCGATGCGACCTGGATACACTCTTATATACCTGGACCTCACCTGGACCTGGTGACTGTGGTCCCACCTGGGCCTCACCTGGACGAGGTGACTGGTTCCCACAGGGACCTCACCTGGACCTGCTGACTCAGGTCCTCATATGGGCATCATGGGACCTGGTTTCAGTTCCACATCGGGGCCTCACCTGGAGCTAGTGGTTCTCGTCCCCCTCTGGGCCTCACCCTGACGTGGTGACTCTGGTCCCCACCTGGATATCACCGGAACCGGGTGACTCTGGTCCCCGTCTGGGACCCACCCGGAGCTGGGGACACTGGTCCTCAACTGGGCCTCACCTGGACCTGGTGAATCTGGTCCCCATCTGGGCCTCACCCAGTCCTGGTGACTTTGTTCCCTACCTGGACCTGCTTGCTGTGGACTCTTTCTTGGCCTCCCCTTGGAACTGGTGACTCTGAACCTATCTGCGCGTCACCCAGATCTGGTGACTCTGGTCCTCACCTGGGCCTCATTGGTACCTGGTGACTCTGTTCCTCACCTGAGCCTCACCTGGACATGATGACTCTGGAACCTCTCTGGGCCTCTCCCTGACCTGGTGACTCTAGTCCCTACCTGGGCATCATCGGGACATGGTTCCACTGCATGTCCTGCAGGTTGGCCTCACCTGGATGTGGTAACTCTCGTCCTTACCTGGGTATCATCGGGACATGGTTCCTCTGCATGGCCTGCAGGTTGGCCTCACCTGGACCTGGGGAGTGCTTTGCCACCTGGCCTCACCAATACCTGGTGACTCAGGTCCCCACGTGGGCCTCATTTTGTCCTGTTGAATCTGGTCCTTACCTGGTCGTCACCCGGAACTGGTAAGTCTGTTCACCACCTGGGAATAACGTGGACCTGGTGAATCTGGTCCCCATCTGGGCCTCACCCAGTCCTGGTGACTTTGTTCCCCACCTGGACCTGATTGCTGTGGACTCCTTCTTGGCCTCACCTGGAACTGGTGACTCTGATCCTAACTGGGCCTCACCCAGATCTGGTGACTCTGGTCCTCACCTGTGGACCATTATGATCTGGATACTCTGTTCCACACCTGAGCCTAACCTGGACATGATTACTATGGATCCCTTCTGGACTTCACCCTGACATGGTGACTCTGGTCCCCATGTGAATGTCACCTAGACCAGGTGAATCTGGTACCCGTCTAGGCCTCAACTAGACCTGGTGACTCTGGACCTCAACTGGGCCTCACCGGGACCTAGTGGATATGCTCCCCTCCTGCGCCTCATCTGGACCTGGTGACTCTGGTTCCACCTGGACATCATTGGGACCTGGATACTCTCTTATATACCTGGGCCTCACCTGGACCTGATGACTGTGGTCCCACCTGGGCCTCACCTGGACCTGGTGAATCTGGTCCCCATCTGGGCCTCACCAGTCCTGGTGACTTTGTTCCCCACCTGGACCTTATTGCTGTGGACCCTTTCTTGGCCTCACCTGGAACTGGTGTCTCTGATCCTATATGCGCGTCTCCCAGATCTGGTGACTCTGGTCCTCACCTGGGAGTTATTGGTACCTGGTGACTCTGTTCCACACCTGAGCCTCACCTGGACATGATGACTCTGGAACCTCTCTCGGTCTGACCCTGACCTGGTGACTCTTGTCCCATCTGGATGTCACCTGGACCAGGTGATTCTGGTACTCCTCTAGGACTCAACCAGATCTGGTGACTCTGGTCCTCAACTGGCCTCACCTGGACCTAGTGAATTTGCTCCATCTGGGCCTCATTTGGACCTGGTAACTCTGATCACTACCTCGGCATCATCGGGTCATGGTTCCACTGCATGGCCTGCAGGTTGCACTCACCTGGACCTGGTAACTCTGTTCCCTACCTGGGCATCATCCGGACATGGTTCCTCTGCATGGCCTGCAGGTTGGCCTCACCTGGAACTGGTGAGTGTGGATGCCACCTGGGCCTCACCCATACCTTGTGACTCAGGTCTCCACGTGGGGCTCTTGGACCTGGTGAATCTGCCCTTTCCTGGTCCTCTCCTAGACCAGGGGACTCTGGTCACTCCCTGGGCCTCCCCTGGACCTGGTGAATCTGGTCCCCATCTGAGACTCACCCAGTCCTGATGACATTGTTCCCCACCTGGCCTGATTGCTGTGGACTCCTTCTTGGCCTCACCTAGAACTGGTGACTCTGATCCTATCTGCGCGTCACCCAGACCTCGTGACTCTGGTCCTCACCTGGGCATCATTGGTACCTGCTGACTCTGTTGCACACCTGAGCCTCACCTGGACATGATGACTCTGGAACTCTCTGGGCCTCACCCTGACCTGGTGACTCTGGTCCCCATCTGGATGTCACCTGGACCAGGTGATTCTGGTACCCCTCTAGGCCTCAACCAAATCTGGTGACTCTGGTCCTCAACTGGGCCTCACCTGGACCTAGTGAATATGCACCATCTGGGCCTCATTTGGACCTGGTGACTCTGGTCCCTACCTGCGCATCATCGGGACATGGTTCCACTGCATGGCCTGCAGGTTGGCCTCACATGGACCTGGTAAGTCTGGTCCCTACCTGGTCATCATCGGGACATGGTTCCTCTGAATGGCCTGCAGTTTGGCTTCAGCTGGACCTGGTCAGTGGGCTTCCCACCTGGGCCTCACCCATGCCTGGTGACACAGGTCCCCACGTGGGCCTCACTTGGACCTGGTGAATCTAGTCCTTGCCTGGTCCTCACCCGGAACTGGTAACTCTGGTCACCACCTGGGAATGACCTGGACCTGGTGAATCTAGGTACCCCATCTGGTCCTCACTCAGTCCTGGTGACTTTGTTCCCAACCTGGACCTGATTGCTGTGGACTCCTTCTTGGCCTCACCTGGAACTGGTGACTCTGATCCTAACTGGGCCTCACCCAGATCTCGTGACTCTGGTCCTCACCTGTGACCATTATGACCTGGATACTCTGTTCCACACCTGAGCCTCAACTGGACATGATGACTCTCGATCCCCTCTGGGCCTCACCCTGACATGGAGACTCTGGTCCCCATCTGGATTTCACCTAGACCAGGTTAAATTTGTACCCCTCTAGGCCTCAACAAGACCTGGTGACTCCGGCCCTCAACCGGGCCTCACCGGGACCTAGTGAATATGCTCCCCACCTGCGCCTCATCTGGACCTGGTGACTCTGGTTCTACTTGGGGATCATCGGGACATGGTTACTCTATTCCCCACTGGGTCTGACCTGATCCTGGTACCTCTAATCCTGACTTTGGCCTCTTCAGAACCAGGTGACTCTGGCTCCACCTGGGCCTCACCTGTAACTGGTGACTCTGATCCTAAGCATGGCCTAACCTGACCTGGTGACTGTGGTTCCCATGGGACCTCACCTGGAACTCATGTCTCTGGTCCCACCTGGGCCTCACCAGGAACTGGTGTCTCTGGTCCCCACCTGGGTAGCATCAGGATATGGTTACAAGGTTCACTAACAGTGACCCAGCCGGACCTATTAACTCTGGTCTTCACCTGGACATGGTGACACTAGATCCCACCTGGGTCTCAACTGCACATGGTGAGTCGGATCCCCACCTGGTCCTCACCTGTAACTGGTGATTCTCTTTCCCACGTGGACATAATGTGGACCTGGTGGCTGCAGTGTTTCTAGCTTCTCATATACCTCGTGACTCTGGTCCCCACCAGGGCCTCACCGGGACCTGGTGTGTGTGGTTGCCACCTGCACCTCACCTGGACCTGGGATTCTCGTCTACACCTGAGACTACCCTGGATCTGGTGACTGTGGTACCCACCTGGGCTTCACCTGGATTTGGAGACTCCGGTCCCCTCTGTACTCACCTGGCCCTGTTGACCATGTTCCTCAGTTGGCAAAATTGGGGCCCGGTGACTGTGTTCCACAATTGGACCTCACCTGGGCCACGTGACTCTGGTCCCCCTCTGGGTCTCACTGTGCCCTAGTGACTGTGAACGCCACTTTGGCCTGACTTGGACCTGTTGACCCTGGTTGCCACCTGCGCCTGACCTCGAACTGTTGACTCTGGTTCTTTCAAGGGCGTCCCATGGACATGGTCATCCTGGTGCCCACATGGGCCTCACCTGGACCTGGTGACTCTTGTCACCACCGGGGACTCACCTGGACCTGCTTACTGTGTTCCACACCAGGGCCTCAAGTAGACCTGTTGACCATGGTCCCCAAGCCGGCCTCACATGGACCTGTTGCCTCTGATCCCCCCCGGGGCTTCACGTGTACCTGGCAACTCTGGTCCTCACCTTGGCCTCATCTGGACCTAGTGACTCTGGTCCCAACCTGGGCTTCACCTGGATCTGGTGACTCTGGTCCCCACCTGGACTTCACCTGGATCTGGTGACTCTGGTCCCCACCTGGACCTCTCCTGGACGTGGTGACTCTCTTTCCAACATGGACCTCACCTGGATCTGGTGACTGTGGTCACCCTCTGGGACTCACCGGGATATGGGGCACTGGTCCTCAACTGGGCCTCAACAGGACCTGGTGAATCTACTCCTCACTTAGGCCTCGTCTGGACCTTGTGACTCTTTTCCCACCTGGCATCAATGGGACATGGTTACTCTGTTCCCCACCTGGGCCTCACCTCCACATGATGACTTTGCTCCACACTTTGGCCTCAACTGGTCCTGATGACTCTGTTCTCCCCACCTAGGCCTCAGTCTGGACCTGGTGCTGTGGTGCCCACCTGTGTCTCACCTGTACCTGGTGATTCTCGTTCCAACATGAACCACACCTGGACCTGGTGACTGTGGTGTTCTTGTAGACTCACATTTACCTGGTGACACTGGTCCCCACTAGGGCCTCACCTGGATCTGGTGACTCTGGCCTGCCTTTTGGCCTCACCTTGACCTGATGAGTGGGGTTGCCACCTGGGCCTCAGACATAGCTGGTGACTCAATTCCCCTCGTGGGCCTCTTGGACCTGGTGAATCTGGTCCTTACCTGGTCCTGTCCCAGACCCGGGGACTCTGGTCACCACCTGGGCCTCATCTGGACCTGGTGAATCTGGTCCCCATCTGGGCCTCACCCAGTCCTGGTGACTTTGTTCCCCACCTGGACCTGATTGCTGTGGACTCTTTCTTGGCCTCACCTGGAACTGGTGACTCTGATCCTATCTGCGCTTCACCCAGATCTGGTGACTCTGGGCCTCACCTGGGCATCATTGGTACCTGGTGACTCTGTTCCACGCCTGAGCCTAACCAGGACATGATGACTCTGGAACCACTCTCGACCTCTCCCTGACCTGATGCCTCTGGTCCCCATCTGGATGTCACCTGGACGAGGTGATTCTGGTACCCCTCTAAGCCTCAACCAGAACTGGTGACAGTGGTCCTCAACTGGGCCTCACTGGACCTAGTGAATATGCTCCATCTGGGCCTCATTTGGACCTGGTGACTCTGGTCCCTACCTGGGCATCATCGGGACATGGTTCCACTGCATGTCCTGCATCTTGGCCTCACCTGGACCTGGTAACTCTAGTCCCTACCTGGGCATCATCGGGACATGGTTCCTCTGCATGGCCTGCCGTTTGGCCTCACCTGGACCTGCGGAGTGGGGTTGCCACCTGGTCCTCACCCATGCTTGGTGACACAGGTACCCACGTGGGCCTCACTTGGACCTGGTGAATCTGGTCCTTACCTGGTCCTCACCCGGAACTGGTATCTCTGGTCACCACCTGGGAATCACCTGGACCTGGTGAATCTGGTCCCCATCTGGGCCTCACCCAGTCCTCGTGACATTGTTCCCCACCTGGACCTGATTGCTGTGGACTCCTTCTTGGCCTCACCTGGACCTGGTGAGTGGGGCAGCAAACTGGGCCTCACACATACATTGTGACACATGTCCCCACGTGGGTCTCACTTGGACCTGCTGACCCTGGTTGCCACCTGCGCTTGACTTCGACCTGTTGACTCTGGTTCTTTCTTTTTTCTTTTTTTTTTAATTTATTTTTTATTATTGGTGTTCTATTTACTAACATACAGAATAACCCCCAGTGACCGTCACCCATTCACTCCCACCCCCCGCCCTCCTCCCCTTCTACCACCCCTAGTTCGTTTCCCAGAGTTAGCAGTCTTTACGTTCTGTCTCCCTTTCTGATATTTCCCACACATTTCTTCCCCCTTCCCTTATATTCCCTTTCACTATTATTTATATTCCCCAAATGAATGAGAACATATAATGTTTGTCTTTCTCCGACTGGCTTACTTCACTCAGCATAATACCCTCCAGTTCCATCCACGTTGAAGCAAATGGTGGGTATTTGTCATTTCTGATAGCTGAGTAATATTCCATTGTATACATAAACCACATCTTCTTTATCCATTCATCTTTCGTTGGACACCGAGGCTCCTTCCACAGTTTGGCTATCGTGGCCATTGCTGCTATAAACATCGGGGTGCAGGTGTCCCGGCGTTTCATTGCATTTGTCTCTTTGGGGAAAATCCCCAACAGTGCAATTGCTGGGTCGTAGGGCAGGTATATTTTTAACTGTTTGAAGAACCTCCACACAGTTTTCCAGAGTGGCTGCAACAGTTCACATTCCCACCAACAGTGTATGAGGATTCCCTTTTCTCCGCATCCTCTCCAACATTGGTTGTTTCCTGTCTTGTTAATTTTCCCCATTCTCACTAGTGTGAGGTGGTATCTCATTGTGGTTTTGATTTGTATTTCCCTGATGGCAAGTGATGCAGAGCATTTTCTCATGTGCATGTTGGCCATGTCTATGTCTTCCTCTGTGAGATTTCTGTTCATGTCTTTTGCCCATTTCATGATTGTATTGTTTGTTTCTTTGGTGTTGAGTTTGATAAGTTCTTTATAGATCTTGGAAACTAGTCCTTTATCTGATATGTCATTTGCAAATATCTTCTCCCATTCTGTAGGTTGTCTTTGAGTTTTGTTGACTGTATCCTTTGCTGTGCAAAAGCTTCTTATCTTGATGAAGTCCCAATAGTTCATTTTTGCTTTTGTTTCTTTTGCCTTCGTGGATGTATCTTGCAAGAAGTTACTATGGCCGAGTTCAAAAAGGGTGTTGCCTGTGTTCTTCTCTAGGATTTTGATGGAATCTTGTCTCACATTTAGATCTTTCATCCACTTTGGTTTATCTTTGTGTATGGTGAAAGAGAGTGGTCTAGTTTCATTCTTCTGCATGTGGATGTCCAATTTCCCAGCACCATTTATTGAAGAGACTGTCTTTCTTCCAATGGATAGTCTTTCCTCCTTTATCGAATATTAGTTGACAATAGAGTTCAGGGTCCACTTCTGGATTCTCTATTCTGTTTCACTGATCTATGTGTCTGTTTTTGTGCCAGAAGACTCTAGTTCTTTCTAGGGCCTCAACTGTAACTGGTGATCCTGGTCCCCACCTGGGACTCACCTGGACGTGGTGACTCTTTTCACCACCGGGGACTCACCTGGACCTGCTTACTGTGTTCTACACCTGGGACTCATGTAGACCTGTTGACCATGGTCCCCAAGCCGGCCACACATGGACCTGTTGCCTCTGATCCCCACCGGGGCCTCACGTGTACCTGGTAACTCTGGTACTCACCTGGGCCTCATCTGGACCTAGTGATTCTGGTCCCCACCTGGGCTTCACCTGAATCTGGTGACTCTGGTCCCCACCTGGACTCACCTGGATCTGGTGGCTCTGATTCCCACCTGGACTTCACCTGGATCTGGTGACTCTGTTCCCCACCTGGACCTCTCCTGGACCTGGTGACTCTCTTTCCAACATGGACCTCACCTGGATCTGGTGACTCTGGTCCTCAGTTTGGCCTCACCTGGACCTGGCGTCTCTCGTCCCCACTTTGACCTAACTCAGAACTGCTGAATATTGACCCACCTAGGCCGCACCCAGACCTGGTGACTCTTGTCCCCAGCCATGCCTCAATTCGATCTGATGAATCTGGTCCTCACGTGGGCCTCACATGGACCTGGGACTCAGCTGGAGAGAGTGGCTCTGGTTCCCACAAGGGGCTCACCTGATACAGCTGACTGTGGTCTTATTCTGTGCCTCACCAGGACCTGGTGATTGTGTTCCCCATCTAGGCCTGCATGGCCCTAGTAACTCTGTTCCTCACCCAGGCATCATTGGGACCTGGATACTCTATTCCACACCTGGGCCTCACTCTGACCAGGGCCCTCTGGTCCCATTCTGGGCCTCAAACTAAACTGGTTACTCTGGTTCCCCCTCTGGGCCTCACCCTTACCTGGTGAAGCTGGTCACCCCTTTTACTTCTCTTGGGCCTGGTGAATCTGGACCTTAGCTGGTCCGCACCTGGATGTGGTGACTGGTCGCCACCTGGGCCTCCCCTGGACTTGGTGAATCCTGTTGCCAATTGCGCATCACATGGACCTTGCCACTGTGTTCCCACCTGGACCTCACCTGGATCTGGTGGCTCTGGTCCATATTGGGCTCTCCTGGACCTAGTTCCTGTGGTCTCCATCTGGCCTCACATGGAACACAAAGACTCTGATCCATATTTGGGCCTATCCTGGATCTGTTGTCTCTGGTCCTTACCTGGCCTCATTGGGACCTGGATACTCACTTATATACCTGGGCCTCACCTGGACCTGGTGACTGTGGTCCCACCTGGGCCTCACTTGGACGAGGTGCCTGGTTCCCACAGGACCTCACCTGGACCTGGTGACTCAGGTCCTCATATGGGCATCATGGGACCTGGTTTCTCAGTTCCACATCGGGGCCTCACCTGGACCTAGTGATTCTCGTCCCCCTCTAGGCCTCACCCTGACGTGGTGACTCTGGTCTCCAGCTGGATATCACCAGAATCGGGTGACTCTGGTCCCCCTCTGGGACTCACCCGGATCTGGGGACACTGCTCCTCAACTGGGCCTCAACAGGCCCTGGTGAATCTACTCCTCACTTAGACCTCGTCTGGACCTTGTGACTCTTTTCCCACCTGGCATCAATGGGACATGGTTACTCTGTTCCCCACCTGCGCCTCACCTGGACATGATAACTTTGCTCCACACTTTGGCCTCAACTGGTCCTGATGACTCTGGCTCCCCACCTAGGCCTCAATCTGGACCTCGTGACAATGGTCCCCACCTGGGTCTCACCTGGACCTGGTGACTCTCATTCCCACATGAATCACACCTGGACCTGGTGACTGTGGTGTTCTTGTAGACTCTCTTTTACCTTGTGACTCCAGTCCCCACTAAGATCTCACCAGTATCTGGTGACTCTGGCCTGCAGGTTGGCCTCACCTGGACCTGGTGTGTGGGGTTGCCACCTGGGCATCACCCATACCTGGTGACTCAAGTCCCCACAGGCGCCTCTTGGACCTGGTGAATCTTCTCCTTACCTGGTCCTGCCCCACACCCCGGACTCTGGTAACCACCTGGGCCTCACCTGGACCTGGTGAATCTGTTCCACACCTGTGCCTCACCCAGTCCTGGTGACTTTGTTCCCCAACTGGAACTGATTGCTGTGGACTCTTTCTTGGCCTCACCTGGAACTGGTGACTCTGATCCTATCTGGGCGTCAACGAGACCTGGTGACTCTGGTCCTCACCTGGGCATCCTTGGTACCTGGTGACTCTGTTCCACACCTGAGCCTCACCTGAATATGATTACTCTTGAAGCTCTCTGGGCCTCACCCTCACCTGGTGACTCTGGTCCCCATCTGGATGTCACCTGGACCAGGTGATTCTGGTATCCTTCTACGCCTCAACAAGATCTGGTAACTATGGTCCTTAACTGGGTCTCACCTGGACCTAGTGAATATGCTCCATCTGGGCCTCACCTGGACCTGGTAACTCTGGACCCTACCTGGGCATCATTGGACACGGTTCCTCTGCATGGCCTGCAGGTTGGCGTCACCTGGACCTGGTGAGTGGGGTTGCCACCTGTGCCTCACCCATACCTGGTGACACAGGCCCCACGTGGTCCTCACTTGGACCTAGTGAATCTGGTCCTTACCTGGTCCTCACCTGGAACTAGTAACTCTGGTCACCACCGGGGAATCACCTGGACCTGGTGAATCTGGTCCCCATTGGGCCTCACCCAGTCCTGGTGACTTTGTTCCCCACATGGACCTAATTGCTGTGGTCTCCTTCTTGTCCTCACCTGGAACTGGTGACTCTGATCCTCACTGGGCCTCACCAGATCTGGTGACTCTGGTCCTCACCTGTGGACCATTATGACCTGGATACTCTGTTCCACACCTGAGCCTCACCTGGACATGATGACTCTGGATCCCCTCTGGGCCTCACCCTGACATGGTGACTCTGGTCCCCATGTGGATGTCACCCAGACCAGGTGAATCAGGTACCCCTCTAGGCCTCAACTAGACCTGGTGAATCTGGACCTCAATTGGGCCTCACCGGGACCTAGTGGATATGCTCCCCTCCTGCGCCTCATCTGGACCTGGTGACTCTGGTTCCACCTGGACATCATTGGGACCTGGATACTCTCTTATATACCTGGGCCTCACCTGGACCTGATGACTGTGGTCCCACCTGGGCCTCACCTGGACCTGGTGAATCTGGTCCCCATCTGGGCCTCATCCATTCCTGGTGACTTAGTTCCCCACCTGGACCTTATTGCTGTGGACCCTTTCTTGGCCTCACCTGGAACTGGTGTCTCTGATCCTATATGCGCGTCTCCCAGATCTGGTGACTCTGGTCCTCACCTGGGAGTTATTGGTACCTGGTGACTCTGTTCCACACCTGAGCCTCACCTGGACATGATGACTCTGGAACCTCTCTCAGTCTGACCCTGACCTGGTGACTCTGGTCCCTATCTGGATGTCACCTGGACCAGGTGATTCTGGTACTCCTCTAGGTCTCAACCAGATCTGGTGACTCTGGTCCTCAACTGGGCCTCACCTGGACCTAGTGAATATGCTCCATCTGGTCCTCATTTGGACCTGGTAACTCTGGTCACTACATGGGCATCATCGGGACACGGTTCCTCTGCATGGCCCAAGGGTTGGCCTCACCTGGACCTGGTGATTGGGGTTTCCAACTGAGCCACCTTGGCCGCACCCAGAACTGGTGTCTCTTGTCCCCAGCTATGCCTCCCCTGTACCTGGTGACCCATGCACCCACGTGGGCCTCACTTGGACCTGGTTAATCTGGTCCTTAACTGGTCCTCACCTGGAACGGTTAACTCTGGTCACCACCTGGGAATCCCCTGGACCTGGTGAATCTGGTCCCCATCTGGGCCTCACCCTATCCTGGTGACTTTGTTCCCCACTTGGACCTGATTGCTGTGGACACCTTCTTGGCCTCACCTGGAAGTGGTGAGTGTGATCCTAACTTGGCCTCACCGAGATCTGGTGACTCTGGTCCTCACCTGTGGACCATTATGATCTGGATACTCCGTTCCACACCTGAGCCTCACTTGGAGATGATGACTCTGGATCCCCTCTGGGCCTCACCCTGACATGGTGACTCTGGTCCCCATCTGGATGTCACCTAGACCAGGTGAATCTGGTACCCCTCTAGGCCTCAACTAGACCTGGTGACTCTGGTCCTCAACTGGGCCTCACCGGGACCGAGTGAATATGCTCCCCACCTGCGCCTCATCTGGACCTGGTGACTCTGGTTCTACCTGGGCATCCTCGGGGCATGGTTACTCTATTCCCCACCGGGACTGACCTGATCCTGGTAACTCTCGTCCTGACTTTGGCGTCTTCTGTACCAGGTGACTCTGGCTCAACATGGGCCTCACCTGTAACTGGTGACTCTGATCCTAAGCATGGCCTCACCTGACCTGGTGACTGTGGGTCCCATCGGGACCTCTTCTGGACCTCATGTCTCTCGGCCCACCTGGGCCTCACCAGGACCTGGTTTCTGTGGTTCCCACCTGGGTAGCATCAGGATATGGTGACCCTGTTCACTAACAGTGACCCAGCCGGACCAATTAACTCTGGTCTTCACCTGGGCCACACCTGGACATGGTGACACTGGTTCCCACCTGGGACTCACCTGGACATGGTGAGTCGGATCCCCACCTGGTCCTCACCTGTAACTGGTGATTTGCTTTCCCACATGGACATAATGTGGACCTTGTGGCTGCAGTGTTTCTAGCTTCTCATATACCTCGTGGATCTGGTCCCCAACAGGGCCTCACCGGGAAATGGTGAGTGTGGTTGCCACCTGCACCTCACCTGAACCTGGTGATTCTGGTCTACACCTGAGACTACCCTGGATCTGGTGACTGTGGTCCCCACCTGGGCTTCACCTGGATTTGGGGACTCCGGTCTCCATCTGGGCCTCACCTGGCCCTGTTGACCATGGTACTCAACTGGGCAAAATTGGGACCCGGTGACTGTGTTCCACAACTGGACCTCACCTGGACCAGGTGACTGTCGTCACCCTCTGGGTCTCACCGTGCCCTAGTGACTGTGAACCCCGCTTTGGCCTGAGTTGGACCTGCTGATACTGGTTGCCACCTGCACCTGACCTCAAACTGTAGACTCTGGTTTTTCAAAGGCCTCCCCTCGACCTGGTGATCCTGGTATCCACCTGGGTCTCACTTGGACGTGGTGACACTTGTCACCACCGGTGACTCTCCTGGACCTGCTTACTGTGTTCCACACCTGGGCCTCAAGTGGACCTGTTGACTATGGTCCCCAGGACGGCCTCACATGGACCTGTTGCCACAGCTCCACACCGGGGCCTCACTTGTACCTGGTAACTCTGGTCCCCACCTTGACCTCATCTGGACTTAGTGACTCTGGTCCCCACCTGGGCTTCACCTGGATCTGGTGACTCTGGTCCCCACCTGGACTTCACCTGGATCTGGTGACTCTGGTCCCCACCTGGACCTCTCCTGGACCTGGTGACTCTCTTTCCAACATGGACATCACCTGGATCTGGTGACTCTGGTCTTCAGTTTGGACTCACCTGTTCCTGGTGTCTCTCTTCCCCACTTTGACCTAACTCACAACTGCTGAATCTTGCCTCACCTAGGCCGCACCCAGACCAGGTGATTCTTGTCCACAGCTATGCCTCAATTCGACTTGATGAATCTGGTCCTCACGTGGGCCTCACATCACCTGGGACTCATCTGGATAGACTGACTCTGGTTCCCACAAGGGGCTCACCTGATACTGGTGACTGTGGTCTTATTCTATGCCTCACCAGGACCTAGAGGTTCTGTTCCTGATCTGGGCCAGCATGGCCCTAGTGACTCTGGTCCTCACCCAGGCATCATTGGGACCTGGATACTCTATTCCACACCTGGGCCTCACTTTGACCAGGGACCTCTGGCCCAATTCGGGGCCTCAAACTAAACTGGTTACTCTGGTTCCCTTCTGGGCCTCACCCTTACCTGGTGACTCTGGTCACCCCTTGGGCTTCACTTGGGCCTGGTGAATCTGGTCCTTAGCTGGTCCGCACCTGGATCTGGTCGCCACCTGGGCCTCACATGGACTTGGTGAATCCTGTTGCCACCTGCGCCTCCCCTGAACCATGTGACTGTGGTCCCACCTGGACCTAACCTGGATCTGGTGGTTCTGGTTCCCATATGGGACTCTCCTGGACCTGGTTCCTGTGGTCTCCATCTGGCCTCACCTGGAACACAATGACTCTGATCCATATTTGGGACTCTCCTGGACCTGTTGTCTCTGGTCCTTACCTGGGCATCATTGGGACCTGGATACTCTCATATACCTGGGCCTCACCTGGACCTGGTGACTGTGGTCCCACCTGGGCCTCACCTGGACGAGGTTACTGGTTCCCACAGGGACCTCACCGGGACCTGGTGACTCAGGTCTTCATACAGACATCATGGGACCCGGTTTCTCAGTTCCACATTGGGGCCTCACCTGGAGCTAATGATTCTCGACCCCCTCTGGGCCTCACCCTGACGTGGTGACTCTGGTCCCCACGTGGATATCACCAAAACTGGGTGACTCTGGTCCCCCTCCGGGACTCACCCGGAGCTGGGGACACTGGTCCTCAACTGGGCCTCAACAGGACCTGGTGAATCTACGCCTCACTTAGGCCTCGTCTGGACCTTGTGACCCTTTTCCCACCTGGCATCATGGGACATGGTTACTCTGTTCCCCACCTTGGCCTCACCTGGACATGATAACTTTGCTCCGCACTTTGGCCTCAACTGGTGCTGATGACTCTGGTCCCCCCACCTAGGCTTCAATCTGGACTTGGTGACTGTGGTCCCCACCTGGGTCTCAACTGGACCAGGTGAATCTCGTTCCCTCATGAACCACACCTGGACCTGGTGACTGTGGTGTTCTTGTAGACTCACATTTACCTGGTGACTCCGGTCCCCACTAGGGCCTCACCTGGATCTGGTGACTCTGACCTGCAGGTTGACCTGACCTGGACCTGGTGAGTAGGGTTTGCCACCAGGGCCTCACCCAAACCTGGTGACTCAGGTCCCCTCGTGGGCCTCTTGGACCTGGTGAATCTGGACCTTACCTGATCCTCTCCCGGACCCGGGGACTCTGGTCACCACCTGGGCCTCACCTGGACCTGGTGAATCTGGTCCCTATCTGAGCCTCACCCAGTCCTGTTGACTTTGTTCCTCACCTGGACCTGATTGCTGTGGACTCTTTCTTGGCCTCACCTGGAACTGGTGACTCTGATACTATCTGCGCGTCACCCAGACCTGGTGACTCTGTCCTCACCTGGGCATCATTGGTACCTGGTGACTCTGTTCCACACCTGAGCCTCACCTGGACATGATGACTCTGGAACCTCTCTGGGCCTCACCCTGACCTGGAGACTCTGGTCCCCATCTGGATGTCACCTGGACCAGGTGATTCTGGTACCCCTCTAGTCCTCAACCAGATTTGGTGACTCTGGTCCTCAACTGGGACTCACCAGTACCTGGTGTCTCTTGTACCCACCTGGTTAGCAACAGGATATGGTACTCTGTTAACTAACAGTGACCCAGCGGGAACTATTAACTCTGGTCTTCAACTGGGCCACACCTGGACATGGTGACACTTGTTTCCACCTGGGTCTCACCTGGACATGGGGAGTCGGATCGCCACCTGGTCCTATCCTCTAACTGGTGATTCTCGTTCTAACGTGGACATAATGTGGACCTGGTGGCTGCAGTGTTTCTAGCTTCTCATGTACCTCGTGTCTCTGGTCCCCACCAGGGCCTCATCGGGACCTGGTGAGTGTGGTTTCCACCTGCAACTCTCCTGGACCTTGTGATTCTGATCTGTACCTGAGACTTCCCCGTATCTGGTGACTGTGTTCCCCACCTGGGCTTCACCTGGATTTGGGGACTCCTGTCCCCATCTGGGCCTCACCTGGCCCTGTTGACCATGGTCCTCAACTGGGCAAAATTGGGACCCGGTGACTGTGTTCCACAACTGAACTTCACCTGAACCAGGTGACTCTGGTCCCCCTCTGGGTCTCACCGTGCCCTAGTGACTGTGAACCCCACTTTAGCCTGACTTGGACCTGCTGACCCTGGTTGCCACCTACGCCTGACCTCGAAGTGTTGACTCTGGTTCTTTCAATGGCCTCCCGTGTACTTGGTCATCCTGGTCCCCACGTGGGTCTCACCTGGACGTGGTGACTCTTGTCACCACCGGGGACTTCCTGGACCTGCTTACTGTGTTCCACACCTAGGCCTCAAGTAGACCTGTTGACCATGGTTCCCAAGCCGGCCTCACATGGACCTGTTGGCTCTGATCCCCACCGGGGCCTTACGTGTACCTAGTAACTCTGGTCCTAACCTGGGCCTCATCTTGACCTATTGACTTTGGTCCCCACCTGTGCTTCACCTGGATCTGGTGACTCTGGTCCCCTCCTGGACTTCACCTGGATCTGGTGACTCTGGTCCCCACCTGGACCTCTCCTGGACCTGGTGACTCTCTTTGAAGATGGACCTCACCTGGATCTGTTGACTCTGGTCCCCATCTGGACCTCACCTGCATCTGGTGACTCTGGCCTGCAGGTTGGCCTCACCTGGACCTGGGGAGTGGGGTTGCCACCTAGGCCTCACACATAGCTCGTGACTCAGGTCCCCACGTGGGCCTCATTTGGACCTGTTGAATCTGGTCCATAGCTGGTCTTCTCCCAGACCCGAGGACCCTGGTCACCACCTGGAATAACCTGGACCTGGTGAATCTGGTCCAAATCTGGGCCTCACCAAGTCCTGGTGACTTTCTTCACCACCTGGACCTGATTGCTGTGGACGCCTTCTTGGCGTCACCTGGAACTGGTGACTCGGATCCTATCTGCGTGTCACCCAGAACTGGTGACTCTGGTCCTCACCTGGGCATCATTGGTACCTGGTGATTCTGTGCCACACCTGAGCCTCACCTGGACCCGATGACTCTGGATCCACTCTGGGCCTCACCCTGACCTGGTGACTCTGGTCCCCATCTGGATATCACCTCGATCAGGTGATTCTGGTACCCTTCTAAGCCAAACCAGATAGGTGAAACTGGTCCTCACCTGGGCCTCACCTGGACCAGGTGATTCTGGTCCCCCTCTGGGTCTCACCATGCCCTAGTGACTGTGAACCTCACTTTGGCCTGAATTGGACCTCCTGACCCTGGTTGCCACCTGCGCCTGACCACGAACTGTTGACTCTGGTTCTTTCAAGGGCCTCCCCGGGACCTGATGATCCTGGTCCCCACGTGGGTCTCACCTGGACGTGGTCACTCTTGTCACCACTGGGGACTCACCTGGACCTGCTTACTGTGTTCCACACCTGGGCCTCAAGTAGATCTGTTGACCATGGTCCCCAAGTCGGCCTCACATGGACCTGTGGCCTCTGATCCCCACCGGGGCCTCACGTGTACCTGATAAATCTGGTCCTCACCTGGGCCTCATCTGGACCTAGTGACTCTGATCCCCACCTGGGCTTCACCTGGATCTGGTGACTCTGGTCCCCACCTGGACTACACCTGGATCTGGTGACTCTGGTCCCCACCTGGACCTCTCCTGAACCTGGTGACTCTCTTTCCAACATGGACCTCAACTGGATATGGTGACCTTGGTCCTCAGTTTGGCCTCACCTGGACCTGGCGTCTCTCGTCCCCACATTGACCAAACTCAGAACTGCTGAATCTTGCCCCACCTAGGCCGCACCCAGTCCTGGTGACTCTTGCCCCCAGCTATGCCTCATTTCGACCTGATGAATATGTTACTCACGTGGGCCTCCCATGGACCTGGGACTCAGCTGGATAGAGTGGCTTGCTTTCCACAAGGGGCTCACCTGATACTGCTGACTCTGGTCTTATTCTATTACTCATCAGGACCTAGTGATTCTGTTCCCCATCTGGGCCTGCATGGCCCTAGGGACTCTGGTCCTCAGTCAGCCATCATTGGGACTTGGATACTCTATTCCACACCTGGGTCTGACTTTGACCAGGGACCTCTGGTCCAATTCGGGGCCTCAAACTAAACTGGTTACTCTTGTTCCCCCTCTGGGTCTCACCCTTACCTGGTGACTCTGGTCAAACCTTGGGCTTCACTTGGGCCTGGTGAATCTGGTCCTTAGATGGTCCGAACCTGGATCTGGTGAGTGGTCGCCAACTGGACCTCTCCTGGACTTGGTGAATCCTGTTGCCATCTGCGCGTCACCGGGACCTTGTGACTGTGGTCCCACCTGGAAGTCACCTGGATCTGGTGGCTCTGGTTCCCATATGGGGCTCTCCTGGACCTGGTTCCTGTGGTCTCCATCTGGCCTCACCTGGAACACAATGACTCTGTTCCATATTTGCCCTCTCCTGGACCTGTTGACTCTGGTACTTACCTGGGCATCACTGGGACGTGGGTACACTCTTATATACCTGGGCCTCACCTGGACCTGGTGACTGTGGTCCCACCTGGGCCTCACCTGGATGAGGTGACTGGTTCCCACGGGGACCTCAACTGAACCTGGGGACTCAGGTCCTCATATGGACATTATGGGAGCTGGTTTCTCAGTTCCCCATCGGGGCCTCCCCTGGACCTAGTGATTCTCGTTCCACTCTGGGCCTCACTCTGACATGGTGACTCTGGTCCCCACCTGGATATCACCAGAACCGGGTAACTCTGGTCCCCCTCTGGGACTCACCGGGAGCTGTGGACACTGGCACTCAACTGGGCATCAACAGGACCTGGTGAATCTACTCCTCACTTAGGCCTCGTCTGGACCTTGTGACTCTTTTCCCACCTGGCATCAATGGGATTTGGTTACTCTCTTCCCCACCTGGGCTTCACCTCGACATGATAACTTTTTCCCACACTTTGGCTTCAACTGGTCATGATGACTCTGGTCCCCCCACCTTGGTTCAATCTGGACCTGGTGACCGTTGTCCCCGCCTGGGTCTCAGCTGGACCTGGTGACTCTCGTTCCCACATGAACCCCACCTGGATCTGGTGACTGTGGTGTTCTTGTAGATTCACATTTACCTGGTGACTCTGGTCCCCACTAGGGCCTCACCTGGATCTGGTGAATCTGGCCTGCAGCTTGGCCTCACCTGGACCTGTTGAGTGGGGTTGCCACATGGGCCTCACCCATTCCTTGTGACTCAGGTCCCCACGTGGGCCTCTTGGACCTGGTGAATCTGGTCCTTACCTGGTCCTCTCCCAGACCCGCAGACTCTGGTCACCACCTGGGCCTCACCTGGACCTGGTGAATCTGGTCCAAATCTGGGCCTCACCCAGTCCTGGTGACTTTGTTCCCCACCTGGACCTGATTGCTGTGGACTCTTTCTTAGCCTCACCTGGAACTGGTGACTCGGATCCTATCTGCGTGTCACCCATACCTGTTGACTCTGGTCCTCACCAGGGCATCATTGGTACTTGGTGACTCTGTTCCACGCTTGAGCCTAACCTGGACATGATGACTCTGGATCCCTTCTGGGCCTCTTCATGACCTGGTGACTCTGGTCCCCATGTGGAAGTTACCTGTACCAGGTGATTCTGGTACCCCTCTAGGCATCAAGCAGATCTGGTGACTCTGGTCCTGAACTGGGCCTCAACTGGACCTAGTTAATTTGCTCCATCTGGGCCTCATTTGGACCTGGTGACTCTGGTCCCTACCTGGGCATCATCGGGACATGGTTCCACTGCATGGCTTGCAGGTTGGCCTCACCTGGACCTGGTAACTCTGCTGTCTATTTGGGCATCATCGAGACATGGTTTCTCTGCTTGGCCTGCAGGTTGGCCTCACCTGGACCTGGTGAGTGGGGTGGCAACCTGGGCCTCACACATGCAATGTGACACAGGTCCCCACGTGGGTCTCACTTGGACCTGGTGAATCTCGTCCTTAGTTGGTGCTCACCCGGAACTGGTATTTCTGGTCACCACCTGGGAATCACATGCACCTAGTTAATCTGGTCCCCATCTGGGCCTCACCCTGTCCTGGTGACTTTGTTCCCCACCTGGACCTGATTGCTGTGGACTCTTTCTTGACCTCACCTGAAACTGGTGACACTAATCCTATCTGCGCGTCACACAGACCTGGTGACTCTGGTCCTCACCTGGGCATCATTGGTACCTGGTGACTCTGTTCCACACCTGAGCCTCACCTGGACATGATGACTCTGGAACCTCTCTGGGCCTCACCCTGACCTGGTGACTCTGGTCCCCATCTGGATGTCACCTAGACCAGGTGAATATGGTACCCCTCTAGGCCTCAACTAGACTGGGGGAATCTGGTCCTCAACTGGGCCTCACCGGGACCTAGTGAATTTACTCCCCACCTGCGACTCATCTGTACGTGGTGACTCGGGTTCTACCTGGGCATCATCGGGACATGGTTACTCTATTCCCCACTGGGACTGACCTGACCCTGGTAACTCTGGACCTGACTTTGGCGTCTTCTCTACTTGGTGACTCTGGCTCCACCTGGGCCTCACCTGTAACTGGTGACTCTGATCCTAAGCATGTCCTCACCTGACCTGGTGACTGTGGTCCCCACCTGGGTCTCACCTGGACCTGGTGACTCTCGTTCCCACATGAACCACACCTGGACCTGGTGACTGTGGTGTTCTTGTATACTCACATGTACCTGGTGACTCGAGTCCCCACTAGGGCCTCACCTAGATCTGGTGACGCTGGCCCGCCTGTTGGCCTCACCTAGACCTGGTGAGTGGGGTTGCCACCTAGGCCTCACACATAGCTGGTGACTCAGGTCCTCACGTGAGCCTCTTGGACCTGGTGAATCTGGTCCTTACCTTGTCCTTTCCCAGACCCTGGGACTCTATCCCCACGTGGGCCTCCCTTTGACCTGGTGAATCTGGCCCTTACCTGGTCCTCACTCGGAACTAGTAAGTGTGGTCACAACATGGGAATCATCTGGACCTGTTGAATCTGGTCCCCATTGGGCCTCACCCAGTCCTGGTTACTTTGTTCCCCACCTGGACCTGATTGCTGTGGACTCCTTTTGGCCTCACCTGGAACGGGTGACTCTGATCCTAACTGGGACTCACCCAGATCTGGTGACTCTGGTCCTCACCTGTGGATCATTATGACCTGGATACTCTGATCCACACCTGAGACTCACCTGGAGATGATGACGCTGGATCCCC
This sequence comes from Canis lupus familiaris, assembly GCF_011100685.1. Lineage (NCBI taxonomy): Eukaryota > Metazoa > Chordata > Mammalia > Carnivora > Canidae > Canis > Canis lupus. The sequence goes on along the minus strand of NW_023330652.1, from coordinate 22,926 downwards.
TCTGGGCCTCAGCCTGACATGGTGACTCTGGTCCCCATCTGGATATCACCAGAATCGGGTGACTCTGTTCCCCCGCTGGGACTCACCCGGAGATGGGACACTGGTCCTCAACTGGGCACAACTGGACCTGGTGAATCTACTCCTCACTTAGGTCTCGTCTGGACCTTGTGACTCTTTTCCCACCTGGCATCAATGGGACATGGTTACTCTGTTCCCTCTGGGCCTCACCTGGACATGATAACTTTGCTCCACACTATGGCCTCAACGGGTCTTGATGACTCTGACCCCCCCACCTAGGCTTCAAACTGAACCTGGTGACTGTGGTCTCCACCTGGGTCACACCTGGACCTGGTGACTGTGGTCCCCACCTGGGTCTCACCTGGACCTGGTGGTCTCCTTCCTACATGAACCACGCCTGGACCTGGTGACTCTGGCATTCTTGTAGACTCAATTTTACCTGGTGAATCCTGTCCCCACTAGGGACTCACGTGGATCTGGTGACTCTGGCCTGCAGGTTGGTCTCACCAGGACCTGGTGAGTGGGGTTGCCACCTGGGCCTCACCCATACCTGGTGACTCAAGTCCCTACGTGGGTCTCTTGGACCTGGTGAATCTTGTCCTTACCCGGTCCTCTCCTAGACCCGGGGACTCTTGTCACCAACTGGGCCTCACCTGGACCTGGTGAATCTGGTCCCCATTTTTGCCTCACCCAGTCCTGGTGACTTTGTTCCCCACCTGGACCTGATTGCTGTGCCCTTTCTTGGCCTCACCTGGACTGGTGAGTCTGATCCTATCTGTGCGTCACCCACACTGGGTGACTCTTGTCCTCATCTGGGCATCATTGGTACCTGGTGACTCTGTACCACACCTGAGCCTCACCTGGAAATGTTGACTCTGGAACCGCTCTGGGCCTCACCCTGACCTAGTGACTCTGGTCCCCATCTGGATGTCACATGGACAGGGTGATTCTGGTACCCCCTAGGCCTCAAACAGATCTGGTGACTCTGGTCTTCAAAGGGGACTCACCTGTACCTAGAGAATATGCTCCATCTGGGCCTCATTTGGACCTGGTGACTCTGGTCAATACCTGGGCATCATCGGGATATGGTTCCACTGCATGGCCTGCAGGTTGGCCTCACCTGGACCTGGTAAGTCTGGTCTCTACCTGGGCATCATCTGGATATGTTTCCACTGCATGGCATGCAGGTTGGCCTCACCTGGACCTGGTAACTCTTCTCCCTACCTGGGCATCATCGGGATATGGTTCCACTGCATGGCCTGCAGGTTGGCCTCACCTGAACCTGGTGAGTGTTATTGCCACCTGGGCCTCACCCATACCTGGTGACTAAGGTCCCCACGTGGGCCTCTTGGACCTGGTGAATCTGGTCCTTACCTGGTCCTTTCCCAGAATGGGGACTCTGGTCACCACCTGTGCCTCACCTGGACCTGGTGAATCTGGTACCCCTCTAGGACTCAACAAGATCTGGTGACTCTGATCCTATCTGCACGTCACCCAGACCTGGTGACTCTGTTCCTCACCTGGGCATCATTGGGACCTGGTGACTCTGTTCCACACCTGAGCCTCACCTGGAAATGATGACTCTGGAACCTCTCTGGGCCTCACCCTGACCTGATGACTTTGGTCCCCATCTGGATGTCACCTGGACTAGGTGATTCTGGTACCCTTCTAGGCCTCACCCAGATCTGGTGACTCTGGTCCTCAGCTGGGACTCACCTGTACCTAGTGAATATGCACCATCTGGGCCTCTTTTGGACCTGGTGACTCTGGTCCCTACCTGGGCATCATCGGGACATGGTTCCACTGCATCGCCTGCAGGTTGGCCTCACTTGGACCTGGTAAGTCTGGTCCCTACATGGTCATCATCGGGACATGGTTCCTCTTCATGGCCTGCAGGTTGGCCTCACCTGGACCTGGTCAGTGAGGTTGCCACCTGGGCCTCACCCATGCCAGGTGACACAGGTCACCACGTGGGACTCACTTGGACCTGGTGAATCTTGTCCTTACCTGGTTCTCACCCGGAACTGGTAAGTCTGGTCACCACCTGGAAATCACCTGGACCTTGTGTATCTGGTCCCATCTAGACCTCACCCAGTCCTGGTGACTTTGTTCCCCACCTGGACCTGATTTCTGTGGATTCCTTCTTGGCCTCACCTGGAACTGGTGACTCTGGTCCCCACCTGGACCTCTCCCGGACCTGGTGACTTTCTTTCAAATATGGACCTCACATGGATCTGGTGACTCTGGTCCTCAGTTAGGCCTCACCTGGAACAGGCGTCTCTCGTCCCCACTTTGACCTAACTCAGAACTGCTGAATCTAGCCCAACTTAGGCTGCACCCAGACCTGGTGACTCTTGTCCCCAGTTATGCCTCAATTCGACCTAATGAATCTGGTCCTCACGGGAGCCTCACCAGGACCTGGATAGAGTGGCTCTGGTTCCCGCAAGGGGCTCAGCTGATACTGCTGACTGTGGTCTTATTGTATGCCTCACCAGGACCTAGTGATTCTGTTCCCCATCTGGGCCTGCATGGTCCCAGTGACTCTGGTCCTCACCCAGGCATCATTGGGACCTGGATATTCTATTCCACACCTGGGCCTCACATTGACCAGGGAACTCTGGTCCCATTCTGGGCCTCAAACTAAACTGGTTACTCTGGTTCCAGCTCTGGCCTCACCATTACCTGGTGACTCTGGTCACCCCTTGGGCTTCACTTGGGCCTGGTGAATCTGGTCCTTAGCTGGTCCGCACCTGGATCTGGTGACTGGTCGCCACCTGAGCCTCAGCTGCACATTAGTGAATCCTGTTGCCACCTGCCCGTCACCTGGACTTTGTGACTGTGGTCCCACCTGGAACTCACCTGGATCTGGTGGCTCTGGTTCCCATATGGGGCTCTCCTGGACCTGGTTCCCAGTGTATCCATCTGGACTTACCTGGAACCAAATGACTCTGATCCATATTTGGGCCTCTCCTGGACCTGTTGACTCTGGTCCTAACCTAGGGATCATTGGCAACTGGATACTCTCTTATATACGTGGGCCTCACTTAGACCTGGTGACTGTGGTCCCACCTGGGCCTCACCTGGACGAGTTGACTGGTTCCAACAGGGACCTCTCCAGGACCTGGTGATTCAGTTCCTCATATGGGCAATCATGGGACCTTGTTTCAGTTCCACATCGGGGCCTCACCTGGACCTAGTGATTCTCATCCCCTTTTGGGCCTCACCCTGACGTGGTGACTCTGGTCCCCAGCTGGATATGCCCAGAACCGGGTGACTCTGGTCCCCCTCTGGGACTCACCCGGAGCTGGGGACACTGGTACTCAACCGGGCCTCAACAGGACCTGGTGAATCTCCTCCTCACTTAGGCCTCGTCTGGACCTTGTGACTCCTTTCCCACCTGGCATCAAGGGACATGGTTACTCTGTTCCCCACCTGGGCCTCACATGGACATGATAACTTTGCTCCACACTTTGGCCTCAAAGGTTCCTCATGACTCTGGTCCCCCCACCTAGGCCTCAATCTGGACCTGGTGACTGTGGTCCCCACGTGGGTCTCACCTGGACCTGGTGACTCTCGTTCCCACATGAACCACACAAGGACGTGGTGACTGTGGTGTTCTTGTAGACTCATATTTACCTGGTGACTCCGGTCCCCACCAGGGCCTCACCTGGATCTGGTGACTCTGGCATGCAGGTTGGCCTCACCTGGACCTTGTGAGTGGGGTGGCCACCTGGGCCTCACACATACCTGGTGACTCAGTTCCCCCCATGGGCATCTTGGACCTGGTGAATCTGGTCCTTAACTCGTCCTCTCCCAGACCCGGGAACTCTGGTCACCACCTGGGACTCACCTGGACCTGGTGAATCTGGTCCCCATCTGGGCCTCACCCAGTCCTGGGGACTTTGTTACCCACCTGGACCCGCTTGCTGTGGACACTTTCTTCGCCTCACCTAGATCTGGTGACTCTGATCCTATTTGTGCATCACCCATATCTGGTGACTCTGGTCTTCACCTGGGCATCATAGGTACCTGGTGACTCTGTTCCACACCTGAGCCTCACCTGCACATGATTACTGTGGATCCTCTCTGGGCCTCACCCTGACCTGGTGACTCTGGTCCCCATCTGGATGTCACCTGGACCAGGTGATTCTGGTACCCCTCTAGGCCTCAACCAGATCTGGTGACTCTGGTCCCACTTGGCCCTCACCAGGACCTGGTGTCTCTGGTACCCACCTGGTTAGCATCAGGATATGGTACTCTGTTAAATAACAGTGACCCAGCGGAACTATTAACTCTGGTCTTCACCAAGGGCCACACCTGGACATGGTGACACTGGTTCCCACCTGGGTCTCACCTGGACATGGGGAGTCGGATCGCAACCTGGTCCTCACCTGTAACTGGTGATTCTTGTTCCCACATGGAACATCATGTGGACCTGGTGGCTGCAGTGTTTCTAGCTTCTCATGTACCTCGTGTCTTTGGTCCCCACCAGGGCCTCACAGGGATCTGGTGAGTGTGGTTTCCACCTGCACCTCACCTGGACCTGGTGATTCTGATCTGCACCTGAGACTACCCCGGATCTGGTGACTGTGTTCCCCACCTGGGCTTCACCTTGACTTGGGGACTCCGGTCCCCATCTGGGCCTCACCTGTCCCCCTCACCTGTCCCTCACCTTGCCCATGGTCCTCAACTGGGCAAAATTGGGACCCGGTGACTGTGCTCCACAATTCAACCTCACCTGGACCAGGTGACTCTGGTCCCCCTCTGGGTGTCACCGTGCCCTAGTGACTGTGAACCCCACTTTGGCCTGACTTGGACCTGCTGACCCTGGTTGCCAGCTACGACTGACCTCGAAGTGTTGACTCTGGTTCTTTCAATGACCTCCCGTGTACCTGGTGATCCTGGTCCCCTCGTGGGCCTCATCTGGACGTGGTGACTCTTGTCACCCCCGGGGACTTCCTGGACCTGCTTACTGTGTTCCACATCTGGGCCTCAAGTAGATCTGTTGACCATGGTCCCCAAGCCGGCCTCACATGGACCTGTTGCTTCTGATCCCCACCGGGCCTCACATATACCTGGTAACTCTGGGCCTCATCTGACCTATTGACTTTGGTCCCACCTGTGCTTTACCTGGATCTGGTGACTCTGGTCCCCAACTGGACTTCACCTGGATCTGGTGACTCTGGTCCCCACCTGGACCTCTCCTGGACCTGGTGACTCTCTTTGAACATGGACCTCACCTGGATCTGGTGACTCTGGTAGTCAGTTTGCCCTCACCTGGACCTGGTGTCTCTCGTCCCCACTTTGACCTAACTCAGAACTGCTGAATAATGCCCCACCTAGACCGCACCGAGACCTGGTGACTCTTGTCCCCAGCTATGCCTCAATTCGACCTGATGAATCTGGTCCTCACGTGGGCCTCACATAGACCTGGGAGTCAGCTGCATAGAGTGGCTCTTGTTCACACAAGGGGCTCACCTGATACTGGTGACTGTCTTCTTATTCTATGCCTCACCAGGACCTAGTGATTCTGTTCCCCATCTGGGCCTGCATGGCCCTAGTGACTCTGGTCCTCACCCAGGCATCATTGGGACCTGGATACTCTATTCCACATCTGGAACTCACTCTGACCAGGGACCTCTCTTCCCATTCTTGGCCTCAAACTAAACTTTTTACTCTGGTTCCCACTCTGGGCCTCACCCTTACCTGGTGACTCTGGTCACCCCTTGGGCTTCATTGGGCTTGGTGAATCTGGTCCTTAGATTGTCCTCACTTGGATCTGGTGACTGGTCGCCACCTGGGCCTCACCTGGACTCGGTGAATCCTGTTTCCACCTGCGCTTCACCTGGACCTTGTGACTGTGGTCCCACCTGGTTCTCACCTGGATATGGTGGCTCTGATTCCCATATGGGGCTCTCCTGTAACTCGATCCTGTGGTCTCCATCTGGCCTCACCTGGAACACAATGACTCTGATCCATATTTGGGCCTCTCCTGCACCTGTTGACTCTGGTCCTTACCTGGGCATCATTGGGACCTGGATACTCTCATATATACCTGGGCCTCACCTGGACCTGGTGACTGTGGTCCCACCTGGGCCTCACCTGGACGAGGTTACTGGTTCCCACAGGGACTTCACCTGGACCTGGTGACTCAGGTCCTCATATGGGCATCATGGGACCTGGTTTCTCACTTCCACATCGGGGCCTCACCTGGACCTAGTGATTCTCGTCCCGCTCTGGGCCTCACCCTGACGTGCTGACTCTGGTCACCACCTGGATATCACCAGAACCAGTGTACTCTGGTCCCCCTCTGGGACTCACCCGGAGCTGGGGACAGTGGTCTTAATCTGGGACTCAACAGGACCTGGTGAATCTACTCCTCAGTTAGGCCACGTCTGGACCTTGTGACTCTTTTCCCACTTGGCATCAATGGGACATGGTTACTCTGTTCCCCACCTGGGCCTCACCTGGACATGATAACTTTGCTCCGCACTTTGTTCTCAACTGGTCCTAATGACTCTGGTCCCCCCACCTAGGCCTCAATCTGGACCTGGTGACTGTGGTCCCCACCTGGGTCTAACCTGGAACTGGTGACTCTCGTTCCCACATGAACCACACCAGGACCTGGTGACTGTGGTGTTCTTGTAGACTCACATTTACCGTGGTGACTCCGGTCCCCACTAGGGCCTCACCTGGATCTGGAGACTCTGGCCTGCAGGTTGGCCTCACCTGGACCTGGTGAGTGGGATTGCCACCTGACCTCACCCATACCTGGTGACTCAGGTCCCCACGTGGACCTCTTGGACCTTGTGAATATGGTCCTTACCTGGTCCTTCCCGGATCCGGGGACCTTGGTCACCACCTGGGACTCACCTGGACCTGGTGAATCTGGTCCCCATCTGGGTCTCACCCAGTCCTGGTGATTTGTTTCCCACCTGGACCTGATTGATGTGGACTCTTTCTTGGCCTCAATTGGAACTAGTGACTTCTGATTCTATCTGCGCTTCACGCAGACCTGGTGACTCTGGTCCTCACCTGGGCATCGTTGGTACCTGGTGACTCTGTTCCACACCTGAGCCTACCTGGACATGATGACTCCGGATCCCCTCTGAATCTCAGCCTCACATGGTGACTCTGGTCCCCATCTGGATGTCACCTAGACCAGGTGAATCTGGTACCCCTCTAGGCCTCAACTAGACCTGGGCATTCTGATCCTTAACTGGGCCTCAACGGGACCTAGTGAATATGCTCCACTCCTGCGCCTATCTGGACCTGGTGACTCTGGTTCTACCTGGGCATCATCGGGACATGGTTACTCTATTCCCCACTGGGACTGACCTGATACTTGTAACTCTGGTCCTGACTTTGGCCTCTTGTGTCCCAGGTGACTCTGGATCCACCCGGGCCTCACCTCTACTGGTGACTCTGATCCTAAGCATGGCCTCACCAGACCTGGTGACTGTGGTTCCCAATGGAACCTCACCTGGACCTCATGTCTCTGGTTCCTCCTGACCCTCACCAGGACCTGGTATCTCTAGTACCCACCAGGGTAGCATCAGGATATGGTTACACTCTTCACTAACAGTGACCCAGCCGGAACTATTAACTCTGGTCTTCACCTGGGCCACAGGTGGACATGGTGTCACTGGTTCCTACCAGGGTCTCACCTGGACATGGTGAGTCGGATCCCCACCTGGTCCTCACCTGTAACTGGTGATTCTCGTTCCCACATAGACATCATGTGGACCTGGTGGTTACAGTGTTTCTAGCTTCTCATGTACCTCGTGACTCTGGTCCCCACCAGGACCTCACCGGGACCTCGTGAGTGTGGTTGCCACCTGCACCTCACCTGGACCTTGTGATTCTGGTCTGCACCTGAGACTACCCTGGATCTGGTGACTGTGGTCCCCACCTGGGCTTCACCTTGATTTGGGGACTCCGGTCCACATCTGGGCCTCACCTGGCCCTTTTGACCATGGTCCTCAACTGGGCAAAATTGGGACACGGTGACTGTGTTCCACAACTGGACCTCACCTGGACCAGGTCACTCTGGTCCCCCTCTGGGTGTCACCGTGCCCTAGTGACTGTGAACCTCACTTTGGCCTGACTTGGACCTGCTGACCCTGGTTGCCACCTACGCCAGAACTCGAAAAGTTGACTCCGGTTCTTTCAAGGGCCTCCCCTGTACAAGGTGATCCTTGTCCCTACCTGCTCCTCAACTGGACGTGGTGACACTTGTCCCAACCGGGGACTCACCTGGACCTGCTTTCTGTGTTCCACACCTGGGCCTCAAGTAGACCTGTTGACCATGGTCCCCAAGCCGGCCTCACATGGACCTGTTGCCTCTGATCCCCACCGGGGCCTCACGTGTACCTTGTAACTCTGGTACTCACCTGGGCCTCATCTGGACCTAGTGACTCTGGTCCCCACCTGGGCTTCATCTGGATCTGGTGACTCTGGTCCCCAACTGCACCTCTGCTGGACCTGGTGACTCTCTTTCAAACATGGACCTCACCTGGATCTGGTGACTCTGGTACTCAGTTTGGCCTCACCTGGACCTGGCGTCTCTCGTCCCCACTTTGACCTAACTCACAACTGCTGAATCTTGCCCCAATTAGGCCGCACCCATACCTGGTGACACTTGTCCCCAGCTATGCCTCAATTCGACCTGATGAATCTGGTCCTCACGTGGGCCTCACATGGACCTGCTACTCAGCTGGAGAGAGTGGCTCTGGTTCCCACATGGGGCTCACCTGATACTGGTGACTGTGGTTTTATTCTATGCCTCACCAGGACCTAGTGTTTCTGTACCCCATCTGGGCCCGCATGGTCCTAGTGACTCTGGTCCTCACCCAGGCATCATTGGGACCTGGATATTCTATTCCACACCTGGGCCTCACTTTGACCAGGGAACTCTGGTCCCATTCTGGGCCTCAAACTAAATGGTTACTCTGGTTCGCCCTCTGGGCCTCACTCTAACCTGGTGACTCTGGTCACCCCTTTGGATTCAATTGGGCCTGGTGATTCTTGTCCTTAGCTGCTCCTCACCAAGATCTGGTGACTGGTCTCCACCTGGCCTCACCTGGACTCAGTGAATCCTGTTGCCACCTGCGCCTCACCTGGACCTTGTGAGTGTGGTACCACCTGGACTTACATGGATCTGGTGGCTCTGGTTCCCATATGGGGCTCTCCTGGACCTGGATCCTGTGGTCTCCATCTGGCCTCACCTGAAACCCAATGACTCTGATCCATATTTGGGCCTCTCCTGGACCGTTGACACTGGTCCTTACCTGGGCATCATTGGGACCTTGATACTCTCTTATATAGCTGGGCCTCACCTGGACCTGGTGACTGTGGTCCCACCTGGGCCTCACCTGGACGAGGTGAGTGGTCCCCAGAGGGACCTCACCTCGACCTGGTGACTCAGGTCCTCATATGGGCATCATGGGACCTGGTTTCTCAGTTCCACATCGTGGCCTCACCTAGACCTATTGATTCTCGTCCCCATTGGGCCTCATCCTGACGTGGTGACTCTGGTCCCCATCTGGATATCACCAGAACCGGGTGACCCTGGTCCCCCTCTGGGACTCACCCGGAGCTGGGTACACTGGTCCTCAACTGGGCCTAACAGGACCTGGTGAATCTACTCCTCACTTAGGCCTCGTCTGGACCTTGTGACTCTTTTCCCACCTGGCAACAATGGGACATGGTTACTCTGTTCCCCACCTGGGCCTCACCTCCACATGATAACTTTGCTCCTACTCTTTGGCCTCAACTGCTCCTGATGACCCTGGTCCCCCCACCTAGGTCTCATCTGGACCTGGTGACTCTCGTTCCCAGATGAACCACACCTGGACCTGGTGACTGTGGTGTTCTTGTAGACTCACATTTACCTGGTGACTCTGGTCCCCACTATGGCCTCACCTGGATCTGGTGACTCTGGCCTGCCAGTTGGCCTAACCTGGACCTGGTGAGTGGGGAATCCACTTGAGCCTCACACATAGCTTGTGACTCAGGTCCCCACGTGGACCTCTTGGACCTGGTGAATCTGGTCCTTACCTGGTCCTCTCCCAGACCCGGAGACTCTGGTCACCACCTGGGCCTCACCTGGACCTGGTGAATCTGGTCCCCATCTGGGCCTCACCCAGTCCTGGTGACTTTGTTCCCACCAGGACCTCATTGCTGTGGACCATTTCTTGGCCTCACCTGGAACTGGTGACTCTGATCCTGTCTGCGCGTCACCCAGATCTGGTGATCTGGTCCTCACCTGGGCATCATTGTTACCTGGTGACTCTGTTCCTCACCTGAGCCTCACGTGGATATGATGACTCTGGAACCTCTCTGGGCCTCTCCCTGACCTGGTGACTCTGGTCCCCATCTGGATGTCACCTGGACCAGGTGATTCTGGTACCCCTCTAGGCATCAACCAGATCTGGTGACTCTGGTCGTCAACTGGGCCTCAACTGGACCTAGTGATTTTGCTCCATCTGGGCCTCATTTGGACCTGGTGACTCTGGTCCCTACCTGGGCATCATCGGGACATGGTTCCACTGCATGGCCTGCAGGTCGGCCTCACCTTGACCTGGTAACGTCTGGTCCCTAATGGGCATCATCGGGACATGGTTACTCTGCATGGCCTGCATGTTGGCTCACCTGGACCTGGTGAGTGGGGTTGCCACCTGGGCCTTACCCATGCCTGGTGACACAGGTCCCCACGTGGGCCTCACTTGGACCTGGTGACTCTGGTCCCCATCTGGATGTCACCCGGAGCAGGTGATTCTGGTATCCTTCTACGCCTCAACAAGATCTGGTAACCATGGTCCTCAACTGGGCCTCACCTGGACCTAGTGAATATGCTCCATCTGGGCCTCACCTGAACCTGGTAATTCTGGACCCTACCTGGGCATCATTGGACTCAGTTCCTCTGCATGGCCTGCAGGTTGGCCTAACCTGGACTGGTGAGTGGGGTTGCCACCTGTGCCTCACCCATACCTGGTGACACAGGCCCCACGTGTTCCTCACTTGGACCTAGTGGATCTGTTCCTTACCTGGTCCTCACCCGGAACTAGTAACTCTGGTCACCACCGGGAAATCACCTGGACCTGGTGAATCTGGTCCCCATCTGGGCCTCACCCAGTCATGGTGACTTTGTTCCCCACCTGGACCTGATTGCTGTGGACTCCTTCTTGGCCTCACCTGGAACTGGTGACTCTGATCCTAACTGGACCTCACCCAGATCTGCTGACTCTGGTCCTCACCTGTGGACCATTATGACCTGGATATTCTCTTCCACACCTGAGCCTCACCTGGACCTCATGACTCTGGATCCCCTCTGGGCCTCAGCCTGACATGGTGACTCTAGTCCCCATCTGGATGTCACCTAGTCCAGGTGAATCTGGTACCCCTCTAGGCCTCAACTAGACCTGGTGACTCTGGTCCTCAACTGGGCCTCACCGGGACCTCGTGAATATGCTCCCCACATACGCCTCATCTGGACCTGGTGGCTCTGGTGCTACCTGGGTATCATCGGGTATGGTTACTCTATTCCCCACTGGGAATGTCCTGATCCAGATAACTCTTGTCCTAACTTTGGCCTCTTCTGTACCAGGTGACTCTGGCTCCACGTGGGCCTCACCTGTAACTGGTGAATCTGATGCTAAGCATAGCCTCACCTGACCTGGTGACTGTGGTTCCCATTGGGACCTCACCTGGACCTAAAGTCTCTTACCCACCTGGGCCTCACCAGGACCTGTGGTCTCTGGTACCCACCTGGGTAGCATCAGGATATGGTTACACTGTTCACTAACAGTGACCCAGCCGGACTTATTAACTCCGGTCTTCACCTGGGACACACCTGGACATGGTGACACCGGTTCCCACTTGGGTCTCACCTGGACATGCTGAGTCGGATCCCCACCTGGTCCTCAACTGTAACTGGTGATTCTCGTTCCCATATGGACATCAGGTGTACCTGGTGGCTGCAGTGTTTCTAGCTTCTCATGTACCTCGTGACTCTGGTCCCCACCAGGGCCTCAACGGTACCTGGTGGGTGTGGTTGCCACCTACACAACACCTGGACCTGGTGATTCTGGTCTGCACCTAAGACTACCCTGCATCTGGTGACTGTGGTCCCCACCTGCTCTTCACCAGGATTTGGGGACTCCGGTCCCCATCTGGGCCTCACCTGGCCCTGTTGATCATGGTCCTCCCCTCGGCAAAATTGGGGCCCAGTGACTGTGTTCCACAAATGGACCTCACCTGGACCAGGTGACTCTGGTCCCCCTCTGGGTCTCACCGTGCCCTAATGACTGTGAACCCCACTTTGGCTGACTTGGACCTGCTGACCCTGGTTGCTACCTGCGCTTGTCTTCGACCTGTTGACTCTGGTTCTTTCTTTTTTCTTTTTTTTTTAATTTATTTTTTATTATTGGTGTTCTATTTACTAACATACAGAATAACCCCCAGTGACCGTCACCCATTCACTCCCACCCCCCGCCCTCCTCCCCTTCTACCACCACTAGTTCGTTTCTCAGAGTTAGCAGTCTTTACGTTCTGTCTCCCTTTCTGATATTTCCCACACATTTCTTCCCCCTTCCCTTATATTCCCTTTCACTATTATTTATATTCTCCAAATGAATGAGAACATATAATGTTTGTCTTTCTCCGACTGGCTTACTTCACTCAGCATAATACCCTCCAGTTCCATCCACGTTGAAGCAAATGTTGGGTATTTGTCATTTCTGATAGCTGAGTAATATTCCATTGTATACATAAACCACATCTTCTTTATCCATTCATCTTTCGTTGGACACCGAGGCTCCTTCCACAGTTTGGCTATCGTGGCCATTGCTGCTATAAACATCGGGGTGCAGGTGTCCCAGCGTTTCATTGCATTTGTCTCTTTGGGGAAAATCCCCAACAGTGCAATTGCTGGGTCGTAGGGCAGGTATATTTTTAACTGTTTGAGGAACCTCCACACAGTTTTCCAGAGTGGCTGCACCAGTTCACATTCCCACCAACAGTGTATGAGGATTCCCTTTTCTCCGCATCCTCTCCAACATTGGTTGTTTCCTGTCTTGTTAATTTTCCCCATTCTCACTGGTGTGAGGTGGTATCTCATTGTGGTTTGATTTGTATTTCCCTGATGGCAAGTGATGCAGAGCATTTTCTCATGTGCATGTTGGCCATGTCTATGTCTTCCTCTGTGAGATTTCTGTTCATGTCTTTTGCCCATTTCATGATTGGATTGTTTGTTTCTTTGGTGTTGAGTTTGATAAGTTCTTTATAGATCTTGGAAACTAGTCCTTTATCTGATATGTCATTTGCAAATATCTTCTCCCATTCTGTAGGTTGTCTTTGAGTTTTGTTGACTGTATCCTTTGCTGTGCAAAAGCTTCTTATCTTGATGAAGTCCCAATAGTTCATTTTTGCTTTTGTTTCTTTTGCCTTCGTGGATGTATCTTGCAAGAAGTTACTATGGCCGAGTTCAAAAAGGGTGTTGCCTGTGTTCTTCTCTAGGATTTTGATGGAATCTTGTCTCACATTTAGATCTTTCATCCATTTTGAGTTTATCTTTGTGTATGGTGAAAAAGAGTGGTCTAGTTTCATTCTTCGGCATGTGGATGTCCAATTTTCCCAGCACCATTTATTGAAGAGACTGTCTTTCTTCCAATGGATAGTCTTTCCTCCTTTATCGAATATTAGTTGCCCATAAAGTTCAGGGTCCACTTTTGGATTCTCTATTCTGTTTCACTGATCTATGTGTCTGTTTTTGTGCCAGTAGACTCTAGTTCTTTCAAGGGCCTCAACTGTACCTGGTGATCCTGGTCCCCACCTGGGACTCACCTGGACGTGGTGACTCTTTTCACTACCGGGGACTCACCTGGACCTGCTTACTGTGTTACACACCAGGGCCTCAAGTAGACCTGTTGACCATGGTCCCCAAGCCGGCCTCACATGGACCTGTTGCCCTCTGATCCCCACCGGGGCCTCATCGTGTACCTGGTAACACTGGTCCTCACCTGGGCCTCATCGGGACCTAGTGACTCTGGTCCCCACCTGGGCTTCACGAGGATCTGGTGACTCTGGTCCCCACCTGGACTTCACCTGGATCTGGTGACTCTGGTCCCCACCTGGACCTCTCTTGGACCTGGTGACTCTCTTTCCAACATGGACCTCACATGGATCTGGTGACTCTGGTCCTCAGTTTGTCCTCACCTGGACCGTGGTGTCTCTCGTCCACACTTTGACCTAACTCAGAACTGCTGAATCTTGCCCCACCTAGGCCGCACTCAGACCTGGTGACTCTTGTCCCCAGCTATGCCTCATTTCGACCTGATGAATCTGGTCCTCACGTGGGCCTCACATGGACCTGGGACTCAGCTGGATAGAGTGGCTCTGGTTCCCACAAGGGGCTCACCTGACACTGCTGACTGTGGTCTTATTCTCTGTCTCACCAGGACCTAGTGATTCTGTTCCCCATCTGGGCCTGCATGGCCCTAATGACTCTCTCTATTCCACATCTGTGCCTCACATTGACCATGGACCTCTCATCCCATTCTGGGACTCAAACTAAACTAGTTACTGGTTCACCTTTGGGCCTCACCCTTACCTGGTAACTCTGGTCAACAGTTTGGCTTCACATGGGCCTGGTGAATCTGGTCCTTAGCTGGTCCGCACCTGGATGTGGTGACTGTTCGCCACCTGGTCCTCACCTGGACTTGGTGAATCCTGTTGCCACCTGCGCCTCACCAGGACCTTGTGACTGTGGTCCCACCTGGACCTCACCTGGATCTGGTGGGTCTGGTTCCCATATGGGGGTCTCCTGGACCTGGTTCCTGTGGTCTCCATCTGGCCTCAGCTGAAACATAATGACTCTAATCCATATTTGTACCTCTACTGGACCTGTCTACTCTGGTCCTTACCTGGGCATCTTTGGGAGCTGGATACTCTCTTATATAACTGGGCCTCTCCTGGATCTGTTGACTCTGGTCCCCAAATGGACCTCACCTGGATCTGGTGACTCTGGTCCTCAGTTTGGCCACACCTGAACCTGGTGTCTCTCGTCCCCTACTTTGACCTAACGCAGAACTACTGAATCTTGCCCCACCTAGGCCGCACCCAGACCTGGTGACTCTTGTCCCCAGCTATGCCTCAATTCGACCTGATGAATCTGGTTCTCACGTGGGCCTCACATGGACCTGGGACTCAGCTGGATAGAGTGGCTCTGGTTCCCACAAGGGGCTCATCTGATACTGCTGACTGTGGTCTTATTCTATGCCTCACTAGGACCTAGTGATTCTGTTCCGCATCTGGGCCTGCATGGCCCTAGTCACTCTGGTCCTCACCCAGGCATCATGGGACCTGGATACTCTATTCCACGCCTGGGCCTCACTCTGACCAGGACCTCTGGTCCCATTCTGGGCCTCAAACTGAAGTGGTTACTCTGGTTCCCCCTCTGGGCCTCACCCTTACCTGGTGACTCTGGTCACCCCTTCGGCTTCACTTGGGCGTGGTGAATCTGGTCCTTAGCTGGTCCTCTCCCAGACCCGGGGACTCTGGTCAACACCTGGGCCTCACCTGGACCTGGTGAATCTGGTCCCCATCTGGTCCTCACTCAGTCCTGGTGACTTTGTTCCCCACCTGGACCTGATTGCTGTGGACACATTCTTGGCCTCACCTGGAATTGCTGACTCTGATCCTATCTGCGCGTCAGCCAGATCTGGTGACTCTGGTCCTCACCTAGGCATCATTGGTACCTGGTTAATCTGTTCCACACCTGAGCCTCACCTGGACATGATGACTCTGGAACCTCTCTGGGCCTCACTCCTACCTGGAGACTCTGGTTCCCATCTCGATGTCACCTGGACCAGGTGATACTGGTACCCCTCTAGGCCTCAAGATATCTGGTTACGCTTGTCCTCAAATGGGCCTCACCTGGACCTAGTGAATATGCTCCATCTGGGCCTCATTTGGACCTGGTGACTCTGGTCCCTACCTGGATATCACCAAAACCGCGTGACTCTGGTCCCCCACTGGGACTCACACGGAGCTGGGGACACTGGTCCTCAACTGGGCCTCAACAAGACCTGGTGAATCTACTCCTCACTCAGGCCTCGTCTGGACCTGTGACTCTTTTCCCAACCTGGGCCTCACCTGGACATGATAACTTTGCTCCACTCTTTGGGCTCAACTGGTCCTGATGACTCTGGTCCCACCACCTAGGCCTCAATCTGGACCTGGTGACTGTGGTCCCCACCTGGGTCTCACCTGGACATGGTGACTCTCGTTCCCACATGAACCACACCTGGACCAGGTGAATGTGGTGTTCTTGTAGACTCACATTTACCTGGTGACTGCGGTCCCCACTAGGGCCTCACCTGGGTCTGGTGACTCTGATCCTCACTTGGGCATCATTGGTACCTGGTGACTCCCTCCAACACCTGAGCCTCACCTGGACCCGATGACTCTGGAACCACTCTGGGCCTCCCCATGACCTGGTGACTATCGTCCCCATCTGGATATCACCTGGACCTGGTGATTCTGGTACCCTTCCTGAGACTCAAGCAGATATGGTGAAATCTGGTCTTCAACTGCGCCTTACCTGGACCTAGTGAATATGCTCCATCTGGGCCTTATTTGGACCTGGTGACTCTGGTCCCTACCTGGGCATCATCGGGACATGGTTCCACTGCATGGCCTGCAGATTGGCCTCAACTGGACCTGGTAAATCTAGTCCCTACCTGAGCATCACACCGGGACATGGTTCCTCTGCATGGCCTGCAGGTTGGCCTCACCTGGACCTGGTGAGTGGGTTTGACACCTGGGCCTCCCCCATACCTTGTGACACAGGGTCCAAGTGGGCCTCCCTTTGACCTGGTGAATCTGGTCCTTACCTGGTCCTCACTCGGAACTAGTAAGTATCGGTCACAACATGGGAATCATCTGGACCTGGTGGAATCTGGTCCCCATTGGGCCTCACCCAGTCCTGGTGACTTTGTTCCCCACCTGGACCTGATTGCTGTGGACCTCCTTTTGGCCCTCACCTGGAACGGGTGACTCTGATCCTACTGGGCCTCACCCAGATCTGGTGACTGCTGGTCCTCACCTTGGAACCATTATGACCTGGATACTCTGTTCCACACCTGAGACTCACCTGGACATGATGACGCTGCAACCCTCTGGGCCTCAGCCTGACATGGTCACTCTGTCCCCATCTTGGATATCACCAAGAATCGGGTGACCTCTGTTCCCCCTCTGGGACTCACCCGGAGCTGGGACACTGGTCCTCAACTGGGCACAACTGGACCTGGTGAATCTACTCCTCACTTAGGTCTCGTCTGGACCTTGTGACTCTTTTCCCACCTGGCATCATGGACATGGTTACTCTGTTCCCCATCTGGGCCGTGCACCTGGACATGATAACTTTGCTCCACACTTTGGGCCTCAACTGGGTCCTGGATGACTCTGGATCCGCCCACCTAGGCCTCAAACTGAACCTGGTGACTGCTGGTCCCCCCTGGTCACACCTGGACCTGGTGACTGTGGTCCCCACCTGGGTCTCACCTGGACCTGGTGGTCTCCTTCCTACATGAACCACGCCTGGACCTGGTGACTCTGGCTTCTTGTACGACTCAATTTTACCTGGTGAATCCGGTCCCCACTAGGGACTTCACGTGGATCTGGTGACTCTGGCCTGCAGGTTGGTCTCACCAGGACCTGGTGAGTGGGGTTGCCACCTGGGCCTCACCTATACCTGGTGACTCAGCTCCTACGTGGGCCTCTTGGACCTGGTGAATCTTGTCCTTACCGGTCCCTCCTACCCGGACGGGAATCTTGTCACCACCTGGGCCACACCTGGACCTGGTGAATCTGGTCCCCATCTGGGCCTCACCCAGTCCTGGTGATTTTGTTCCCCACCTGGACCTGATTGCTGTGCCATTTCTTGGCCTCACCTGGACTGCTGAGTCTGATCCTATCTGTGCGTCACCCAGACCGGGTGACTCTTGTCCTCACCTGGGCATCATTGGTACCTGGTGACTCTGTACCACACCTGAGCCTCTCCAGGACATGATGACTCTGGAACCGCTCTGGGCCACACCCTGACCTAGTGACTCTGGTCCCCATCTGGATGTCACATGGACAAGGTGATTCTGGTACCCCTAGGCCTCAAACAGATCTGGTGACTCTGGTCTTCAAATGGGACTCACCTGTACCTAGTGAATATGCTCCATCTGGGTCTCATTTGGACCTGGGTGACTCTGGTCCATACCTGGGCATCATCGGGATATGGTTCCACTGCATGGCCTGCAGGTTGGCCTCACCTGGACCTGGTAAGTCTGGTCTCTACCTGGGCATCATCTGGATATGTTTCCACTGCATGGCATGCAGGTTGGCCTCACCTGGACCTGGTAACTCTTCTCCCTACCTGGGCATCATCGGGATATGGTTCCACTGCATGCCTGCAGGTTGGGCTCACCTGGACCTGGTGAGTGTTATTGCCACCTGGGCCTCACCCATGCCTGTGACTCAGGTCCCACGTGGGCCTCTTGGACCTGGTGAATCTGGTCCTTACCTGGTCCTTTCCCAGAACGGGGACTCTGGTCACCACCTGTGCCTCACCTGGACCTGGTGAATCTGGTACCCCTCTAGGCCTCAACAAGTTCTGGTGACTCTGATCCTATCTGCGTGTCACCCAGACCTGGTGACTCTGTTCCTCACCTGGGCATCATTGGGACCTGGTGACTCTGTTCCACACCTGAGCCTCACCTGGACATGATGACTCTGGAACCTCTCTGTGCCTCACCCTGACCTGATGACTCTGGTCCCCATCTGGATGTCACCTGGACCAGGTGATTCTGGTACCCTTCTAGGCCTCAACAGATCTGGTGACTCTGGTCCTCAACTGGGCCTCACGGACCTAGTGAACATATCCCCACCTGGCGCTCTGTTGGACCTGATGACTCTGGTCTACCTGGGCATCATCGGACATGGTTCCACTGCATGGCCTGCAGGTTTGCCTCACTTGGACCTGGTAAGTCTGGTCCCTACATGGTCATCATAGGGACATGGTTCCTCTGCATGGCCTGCAGGTTGGCCTCACCTGGATCTGTGGAGTGGGGTTGCCACCTGGGCCTCACCCATGCCTGGTGACACAGGTCCCCACGTGGGCCTCACTTGGACCTGGTAAATCTTGTCCTTACCTGGTCCTCACCCGGAACTGGTAAGTCTGGTCACCACCTGGATATCACCTGGACCTTGTGTATCTGGGCCCCATATAGGCCTCACCCAGTCCTGGTGAATTTGTTCCCCACCTGGACCTGATTTCTGTGGACTCCTTCTTGGCCTCACCTGGAACTGGTGACTCTGGTCCCCACCTGGACCTCTCCGGACCTGGTGACTTTCTTCAAACATGGACCTCACATGGATCTGGTGACTCTGGTACTCAGTTTGGCCTCACCTGGAACTGGCCTCTCTCGTGCCCACTTTGACCTAACTCAGAACTGCTGAATTGCCCACTAGGCGCACCCAGACCTGGTGACTCTTGTCCCACTATGCCTCAATTCGACCTAATGAATCTGGTCCTCACGGGAGCCTCACCTGGACCTGGGACTCAGCTGGATAGAGTGGCTCTGGTTCCCGCAAGGGGCTCAGCTGATACTGCTGACTGTGGTCTTATTGTATGCCTCACCAGGACCTAGTGATTCTGTTCCCCATCTGGGCCTGCATGGCCCCAGTACTCTGGTCCTCACCCAGGCATCATTGTGTGATGGACCCAATGATCCTCACCCTGGATACTCTATTCCACACCTGGGCCTCACTTTGACCAGGGACCTCTGGTCCCATTCTGGGCCTCAAACTAAACTGGTTACTCTGGTTCCCCCTCTGGGCTCACCCTTACCTGGTGACTATGGTCACCCTTTGGGCTTCACTTCGGCCTGGGAATCTGGTCCTTAGCTGGTCCGCACCTGGATGTGGTGACTGGTCGCCACCTGGGCCTCACCTGGACTTGGTGAATCCTGTTCCACCTGCGCCTCAACCTAGACCTTGTGACTGTGGTCCCACCTGGACCTCACCTGGATCTGGTGGCTCTGGTTCCCATATGGGGCTCTCCTGGACCTGGTTCCTGTGGTCTCCATCTGGCCTCACCTGGAACACAATGACTCTGATCCGTATTTGGGCCTCTCCTGGACCTGTTGATTCTGGTCCTTACCTGGGCATCATTGGGACCTGGATACTCTCTTATATACCTGGGCCTCACCTGGACCTGGTGACTGTAGTCCCACCTGGGCCTCACCTGGACGAGGTGACTGGTTCCCACAGGGATCTCACCTGGACCTGGTGACTCAGGTCCTCATTTGGGCATCATGGGACCTGGTTTCTCAGTTCCACATCGGGCCTCACCTGGAGCTAGTGATTCTCGTCCCCTCTGGGCCTCATCCTGGCGTGGTGACTCTGGTCCCCACCTGGATATCACCAGAACCGGGTGACTCTGGTCCCCCTCTGAGACTCACCGGAGCTGGGACACTGGTCCTCAACTGGGCCTCAATAGGACCTGGTGAATCTACTCCTCACTTAGGCCTCGACTGACCTTGTGACTCTTTTCCCACCTGGCATCAATGGGACATGGTTACTCTGTTCCCCACCTGGGCCTCACCTGGACATGATAACTTTGCTCCACACTTTGGCCTCAACTGCTCCTGATCTCTGGTCCCACACCTAGGCCTCAATCTGGACCTGGTGACTGTGGTCCCCACCTGGGTCTCACCTGGACCTGGTGACTCTTGTTCCCACATGAACCACACCTGGACCTGGTGACTGTGGTGTTCTTGTAGACTCACATTTACCTGGTGACTCCGGTCCCCATTAGGGCCTCACCTGCAACTCGTAACTCTGGTCCCTACCTGGGCATTATCGGGACAAGGTTCCTCTGCATGGCCCGAAGGTTGGCCTCCCCTGGACCTGGTGAGTGGGGTTGCCATCTGGGCCTCACCCATACCGGTGACACAGGTCCCCACGTGGGCCTCACTTGGAACTGGTGAATCTTGTCCTTACCTGGTCCTCACCCGGAACTGGTAACTCTGGTCACCACCTGGGAATCACCTAGACCTGGTGAATCTGGTCCCCATCTGGGCCTCACCCAGTCCTGGTGACTTTGTTCCCCACCGGGACCTGATTGCTGTGGACTCCTTCTTGGCCTCACCTGGGACTGGTGAGTCTGATGCTATGTGGTCCTCACCCAGATCTGGTGACTCTGGTCTTCACCTGTGGACCATTATGACCTGGATACTCTGTTCCACACCTGAGCCTCACCTGGACAAGATGACTCTGGATCCCTCTGGGCCTCAGCCTAACATGGTGACTCTGGTCCCCATCTGGATGTCCCCTAGACCAGGTGAATCTGGTACCCCTGTAGGCCTCAACTAGACCTGGGCATTCTGGTCCTCAACTGGGCCTCACGGGAACTAGTGAATATGCTCCCCTCTGCGCCTCATCTGGTCCTGGTGACTCTGGTTCTACCTGGGCATCATCGGGACATGGTTACTCTATTCCCCACTGGGACTGACCTGATCCTTGTAACTGTGGTCCTGATTTGGCCTCTTCTGTCCCAGGTGACTCTGGCTCCACCCGGGACTCACCTCTAACTGGTGACTCTGATCCTAAGCATGGCCTCACCAGACCTGGTGACTGTGGTTCCCAATGGAACCTCACCTGGACCTCATGTCTCTGGTCCCTCCTGACCCTCACCAGGACCTGGTGTCTCTGGTACCCACCAGGGTAGCATCAGGATATGGTTACACTGTTCACTAACAGTGACCCAGCCGGAACTATTAACTCTGGTCTTCACCTGGGCCACATCTAGACCTGGTGTCACTGGTTCCCACCAGGGACTCACCTGGACATGGTGATTCGGATCCCCACCTGGTCCTCACCTGACACTGGTGATTCTCGTTCCCACATAGACATCATGTGGACCTGGTGGCTGCAGTGTTTCTAGATTCTCATGTACCTCGTGACTCAGGTCCCCACCAGGGCCTCACCGGGACCTGGTGAGTGTGGTTGCCACCTGCACCTCACCTGGACCTGGTGATTCTGGTCTGCACCTGAGACTACCCTGGATCTGGTAACTCTGGTCCCCACCTGGGGATTAACCTGGATTTGGGGACTCCGGTCCCCATCTGGGCCTCACATGGCCCTTTTGACCATGGTCCTCAAATGGGCAAAATTGGGACACGGTGACTGTGTTCCACAACTGGACCTCCCTGTCCAGGTCACTCTGGTCCCCCTCTGCGTGTCACCGTGCCCTAGTGACTGTGAACCCCACTTTGGCCTGACTTGGACCTGCTGACCCTGGTTGCCACCTACGCCAGACCTCGAACTGTTGACTCTGGTTCTTTCAAGAGCCTCCCCTGTACCTGGTGATCCTTGTCCCCACCTGCTCCTCAACTGGACGTGGTGACACTTGTCCCAACCGGGGACTCACCTGGACCTGCTTACTGTGTTCCACACCTGGGCCTCAAGTAGACCTGTTGACCATGGTCCCCAAGCCGGCCTCACATGGACCTGTTGCCTCTGATCCCCACCGGGGTCTCACGTGTATTTATAGCTCTGGTCCTCACCTGGGCCTATCTTCTGGACCTAGTGACTCTGGTCCCACCTGGGCTTCACCTGGATCTGGTGACTCTGGTCCCCCCTGGACTTCACGTGGATCTGGTGACTCTGGTCCCCAACTGCACCTCTGCTGGACCTGGTGACTCTGGTCCCCCTGGACCTCTCCTGGACCTGGTGACTCTTTCCAACATGGACCTCACCTGGATCTGGAGACTCTGGTCCTCAGTTTGGACTCACTGTTCCTGGTCTTTCTTCCCCACTTTGACCTAACTCAGAATGCTGAATCTTGCCCCCACC
>NW_023330651.1:70514-133388 GCF_011100685.1 Canis lupus familiaris | reverse complement strand
ATATTGTCCACTTGAAAAACTACTATTGCAATGTAGAAACTAACTGGAATTTAAATAGAAACTTAAAAATATTTAAAAAGATTAAGAAATGAGTCAATGGGAGAAGGACAAACATTATATGTTTCATTCATTGGAGAATATAAATAATAGTGAAAAGGAATAGAAGGGAAGGAGAGAAGAAATGGGTAGGAAATATCAGAAAGGGAGACACAGCATGAAGACTTCTAACTCTGGGAAACGAACTAGGGTGGTGGAAGGGGAGGAGGGCGGGGGTGGGGGTGAATGGGTGACGGCACTGAGAGGGCACTTGACGGGATGAGCACTGGTGTTATTCTGTATTTGGCAAATTGAACACCAAAAAATAAATTTATTATTAAAAAAATATTGAGAAGAGATGTGAAAAACTCCAACTTATTCTCTACTGCAGTACTGATTAGTGTTGTTATTACATAAATTGAACCTAGTTTCATACTTTATACTCATGAAGATAATAATGAAAAATTTTACAAATTTTATTGAAGACTAAAAGTTTAGTGAAGATATATATATACAAATATGTGAAAATATATTTTGTAGTCTATATTTTGTAGACTAATATATTTCACAGATAGAAATTTATTAGCAATGATGAAATCTGAAGCCATTGTTAATATTGGTAAAGACTTTGATGCACATTACATTTAATAATTTTAAGGGCATAAAAAATGCCACTGCAATATCTATTAGCATATTTAGATGTATTAATTGCATGATTCTTCAAAGTCCCAAGCGGATTTATCAACAGAATCTTTTATCCACTCCTCTAAGCAGCAGAGTAAAACCGAGGATGATGTCACTTTGCCACTTTTCTTTATACACTTTATACACTTAACCCAGTGTATTGGTAACTTCATTTACCAATATAGAAGAGGTGCGTAGTGTCTTCTGATGATGGATTCAACCTGAAAGGTGGGCAGAACTGCAGGAGAAAAACAGTGGCTATGGTCCTTGACTTGTTCTGTTCTAGTCTTTCTATTAGTTCTTGACAATATTTTCTCTGTTTTCTCTATTATTCTTAATGAGAACATAGATGCAGATTTCCTTCTGAAATTTAAAACACTTGTGTACTCAATTGCATTCTATTACACTAGAAAGTGGGTTTGAGATTTCCAATTATTGATAGAAGAAAACAGAATACATTTTTCCTATATTGTTGGATTATTTTTTTCCCAGAAAGTTAAATTTTGCAGAAGAATAACTGGTTTCAATTTGAAGAGAATTAATTCTGGTAGTTAGAACACTAAAACAAATACCTTGACTATATTTATGTTTTTCTGCTTAAACTTATAACAGGTTGTCTAAAACTCAAATTATAAATTGTTTTTTTATTTTTATTTTTATTTTTATTTATTTTTTTATTTTTTTAATAATAAATTTGTTTTTTATTGGTGTTCAATTTGCCAACATACAGAATAACACCCAGTGCTCATCCCGTCAAGTGCCCCCTCAGTGCCCGTCACCCATTCACGCCCACCCCCCGCCCTCCTCCCCTTCCACCACCCCTAGTTCATTTCCCAGAGTTAGAAGGCTTTATGTTCTGTCTCCCTTTCTGATATTTCCCACACATTTCTTCTCCTTTCCCTTCTATTCCCTTTCACTATTATTTATATTCCCCAAATGAATGAGAACATATAATGTTTGTCCTTCTCCAATTGACTTATTTCACTCAGCATAATTGCATGACTTTATTTATCTATTTATCTATTTATTTATTTATTTGTTTGTTTATTTATTTGTTTGTTTATCTTATTTCATCTTTTACAGTTTTTTTTTTAAATCAGGCTCCTAGGGAATATAGCTAATATCACACAACTAAGCTGAAGATGACTTTGTCTCAGACCAGTAGTGGGATCTACAGCTTGTAACTCTTAGACACGATACTCCCTTAACAATTTATATATCTTCAAATTATAAATCTTCAAATTATAAATCTTCAAATTATAAATTAGTCATCCCCCAACTTAAATAGTAAACTGTTTTCATGAAACTCAACAAATTGGATACAAAGGAGTAAGAACCAATAATCAGGAAAGCTCCCTTGATGGTACAGACTGCACTTCCTCTGTCAGATGCTCTGAGTAGACTGTTCAGTGTGGCTTGATCACAATCACCGCCACTTATTAAAGTACATCAATGACTTTACCAGCAAACCCAGACACCCTCCTGCTTTTCATTTATTCATTCAGCAAACTGTGAATCTTTAGTGTGATTCACTAATTGAAATTAATCTCTTAAAATCTAAATAACAGAAGAAAAACTTTGAATTTACATGTCTCTATTATTTACCAGATAAGACTTTGTTTTGTTTCCCAAATATAATCACTTTAATGCACATAGCAATTAATTTCTCATTTAAACTGATATGCTGAGAAGAAAATGAGGCAACACTGGGATGTTTGTAACTCCAATCCATTTTTTATTCTCTATCTTGCTTTTCAGTGGTTATGCCTAAGTTACATGTTGAAAAATATAAAGAAGAATTAAACTTGGCTACTTGTAAGGAGGAGGTAGTCATTCTATTAAGAAAAATATATAAATCTCATTTAAAGTATAATTGTATTTTTTATTTTTTTTTTAAAGTATAATTTTAAAACAGCTACAAAGTACTACAAAAAGCAATACACACAGAATACATATGGCCTTTATTAAGACAAACAATAAAAATTTCTTCTATATTTTCTCTTACAGACATTATGATCTTTGTAACTTTTTAATTTTCTGACATTAAATATTTTTATTTTATTTTAAAAAATATTTTATGTATTTATTTGAGAGAGAAACAGTGAGCAAAAAGAGAAAGCACAAGCCATGGGGAGAGGGAGAGGGAGAAGCAGATTCCCCACTGAGCAGGGAGCCCGGGGTGAGGTTCAATCCCATGACCCTGAGATCATGAACTGAGCCAAAGATATATGCTTAACAAACTGAGTCACAAAGATGGTCCTGTTTTATTTTTTAAAGATTTCATTTATTTATTTTAAGAAAGAAGGAGTGTGAGTAGGGAGAGGGACAGAAAGAATCTCAAGCAGATTTCATGCTAAGTGCAGAGCCCCATGTGGGGTTCAATCTCATGATCCTGAAATCATGACCTGAGTTGAAATCAAGAGTCAAACGCTCAACTGACTGAACTACCCAGGCATCCCTTATTTTTTTAATGCTAAAATTTAAAAGCCCTTGCCAATAATCCTATACTCTAGAATGCTGAAGGAGTAGGTAACACTGCAAACGATTTAGACATCTTAATATAAATATTCAGTACTTAATACAAATATCCAACAAATGTGGATCTCACGGCAAAATAAAATTATCTTTTTATCAAATACTACTTTCATTAGCAGATGGAAGCTGATCTTAGTGAACCATTTAAAAACAGTAAAATAAACTAAACACACCTACTGACATAGTCTATAAGTATGAGCATAGTCTATAGTCTTCTCAGCATATCAGTTTCCATGAGAAATTAATTGCTATATATGTAATATATATGCTTACATATATTACAACAGATACATATATATTACAACTGATATATTTATTTATATATACATATATGTATATCACCTATTCACTTATGTATTTATTTAATTATATATATATTTGTATGGAATAAGCAAATAAAAATAAACATACACACTTATTCAAGTTGTTTGGGACTACAGAAATTGTGAAGTCTAAATTTTAAATATATGAATATATAAATATATGAATAGATGCTAAACCATATGAAGTAATGCATCTTGCACCATAAGACAATAATGGTCACAGCTATTTTTACATAGATCCTACCCAATAACTAAACATTGGTATGAACACTTTAGACTAAAGTATACATGTTTATCAGTAACTAGTCATGTTCTAATCACTTTGTTATTTTCCCTCAATCCTTACTACAGCTGAGCTAAAAAATTGTTTATCTTGGTTTTACACAGAGTGGACAGAGAAACAGTGAGTAAAGAGCAGGGGGATTGGGTCTATGGTTGCATTTGGGCTGAGATTCTAAACATCTCACCTAAAGTCCCATAGGTCTCCAAAAGTTCATTCATGTGTGAGAAACCTGACTTTTTCTTGGTTGGGTGCATTCCTCACTCTACAAAACCACAAAAACTTCACAGGAAAGCTTGCTTCTCTGGGTAAAAGAATCTCTAATATTTGATATTATGTATAATTTAGTTTCAAAATCTTTCTTACCTGGAATAAACCTCTAAGAATTTTAAAAATATTCTTGTTGGTAAACAAAGCATTGATGTTAAATCAATTTAGACTTGTATAATGAAAACTGTAGAATTATATTGTTTATCTATTTTTCAATAATTCAATGATTTGACTTGTTGGCTTAAGTTTGTCAGGTTTAATCCGATTGGTAGTGAAATGAAAAGACAGGCCAGGCAAAAGTTGGAAGAAACAGGCTTTTAATGGGACGCGCTCTTGGGCAAGGTTCCGAGGCCCTGCAAAGGAGTGAAGCTGGGAAAGTCTCAGGGCCAGGAAGTCACGTGCAGGGGAGTACAAGTGGGCTTTTTTAAGGGGGAGGGGTAAGGGTTGGTGTCTGTATGGGGTGATAGGTATTAAGGCATGTTAGTGGCGGAATTGGTATGGGGCGATAACTGCTTATGCCCTTATATGGGGTCTGATACGGTTCAGATTTCCTGCATAGGTCCTGTCTTCCCCTGATAATATGTCCTTGGGAAGTCTGCTGGTGGTGGGAAAGTTCTGAGGCAGGGATAACAAGATAGAGGATCCACTGCCATTTTGTTGGTGCCTCCTGATCCCCCTTGATCCCGCTAGCCCAACAAAGTTTACCTTTTGTAAATTCCCAATATATGTTTATGTATGACACTGTCTGTTATGAGGAAATGTCATGACCTGAATTGTGTCAACTTCAATATTAATAACCAATTATTCTGACCCACAGTTGTAATTTTTTAGTTTTATGATAGATTCACAATAAGTTCTGATTAATAATCCTCAATCTATAGGCCCATAGGACTTTCTCTTTTTTACACAAGTAGGTGTGCACAAACACAAAATTCTCAGTATTTCTTAAATCATTTCAGGTATTTGTATTCCATGAGTGATCCATTGCCTGCAAAGCTTTCACTGGTGAACTTGAGGTCTAGATGAACTGGGCTTAGATGAACCCTCATGGACAACAAAACTTGGATGATCAGTGACAGTGGACAATCTGATTTCATCCTGGTGGGAATTTTCAGTCAGTCAAAACACCCAACTTTTCTCTGTGTGATCATTTTTATTGTTTTCTTGTTGGTATTGTCTGGAAACTCTCTCCTGATATTTCTGATATACTCTGATGCTCACCTCCACACTCCCATGTTTTTTCATCAGCCAGTTGTCTCTCATGGATGTAATGTACATTTCCATCACTGTACCCAAAATGCTTATGAACCAGGTTTTGAGTATGAATAAGATCTCAACCCTAGAATGTGGGATGCAAATGTTTCTCTATGTAACACTAGGAGGTTCAGAATGTTTTCTTCTAGCCACCATGGCTTATGATCGCTATGTAGCCATCTGCCATCCTCTTCATTACCCTGTCCTCATGAACCATAGATTGTGTCTTCTACTGGCATCTGGCTGCTGGTTTCTGGGATCTGTGGATGGATTCATGCTCACGTCCATCACCATGACCTTCCCCTTCTGCAGAACTCGAGAGATCCATCATTTCTTCTGTGAAGTCCCTGCCATAGTGAAGCTTTCTTGCTCAGATACTTCCCTCTATGAGACAGTCATGTACCTGTGCTGTGTCCTCATGCTTCTTATCCCTGTAGCAGTCATTTCAAGCTCTTATTCTTTCATCCTTTTCACCATTCACAGGATAAACTCAGCAAAAAGCCAGAAATCCTTTGCCACGTGTTCCTCCCATATGACGGTGGTCATTCTCTTTTATGGGGCTGGAGTCTACAACTATATGCTTCCCAGTTTTTACCACACCCCTGAAAAAGACATAATGGTGTCTGTCTTTTATACCATACTTACTCCATTGCTAAACCCTTTAATCTATAGTCTGAGGAATAAAGATGTCACAGAAGCTTTAAAGAAAATGGTGAATGTAGGACCTGTCTTTCAAGAAATTATAAAATAGAAAATTAATATTTTATTCTTTTTTCTTCTCTCTACACATTGGAACTTAGGAATCTTATGCCAATGATTCTTTAGGGAATACCTTAGTACATAAATAAATTTCTTGGGACCTCATACCATGGTATCTTATATCATATTCACAACTACTTAACGAATTTCTCTAATGTACTACAATTATCTTTGATTCTAAATCTCCATTCAAAATGTATTGTACTATGCTAATATTTTGAGGTAAAATTAAAGTTTATAACTGTACTCTTATTATATAGAAGAATACTTACATTAAATATATAATGAATTATTTACAGGATAAAGATCATTTGGAGGTAAGAAATTTTCTCAAATAAAAGAGAGAAAAGGAGATAGAGACGGAGAGAGAAAGGGAGGGAAGGCAGAAGGGAGAGAGAGAGAAATTCAGATTGACAGAAAAGTGATAAAGCAGAGTAGGTACAGTGTTAACAACAAAGAGTCTAGGTAAAGGGTATAGGATGTTCTTTGTACCACTCTTATTCATGCTTCATTTCCACAAATTAAATTAAGTCCAAGTAAATAGATAAGATAGTCTTTCTGTCACACATGCTTTTTTTAGGATTTTTAGTCTTAGTTTTTTTTTTTTTTCATACTCTAAAGTGATGCAAAAAGCCTTCAGAGAACAAAAGCTACATAGAGTAACCTGAAGCAGCTTACACTGAGCTTGGCCCCCTGACAGTATGCCTAGGTAAAGACAGCTTACAATCAGTGGAACCAGCTCCTCCCACAGACAGACAGCAACATCTGTTGAACCAAGTTTATGGATCACTAAAAAGCTTATGCACTATGGGAAAATAGTGTATAGAATTTGAGGGGTTTTTTATGAGGTTTTAGTTTGTCATTTAAAATTTTTCTTTTTCTTTTTTGCTTTTCAACTAGTTTCTCATTTTATCAATTCTTTGTTTTTAAATCTTTTTAAATTTTCATTCTTACGTTTATATTTATAGGCATTCTTCATTTTTGGCTTCTTTTCATTGAGATATATCTGTATCCATCTATATATAGATATATATCTATATCTATCTATATATATCTAATATTTATATCTATCTATCTATCTATCTATATTTCATTTCATTTCCTTTCTTTACAATTTTGGGATTTAATGTCTTCTACCAAACAAACCAAAATACATCTAGCACCAAATGACTCCCCTGTTTTATCCATGTGTAAGAATAAATTATATCTTTTTTCCCTTTTTAAAATTTTTCTTTTTTGGTTTCTGATCCCTTTGGATTTGTCTAGTGTGTATTTTGCTGA
Organism: Canis lupus familiaris; assembly: GCF_011100685.1. Lineage (NCBI taxonomy): Eukaryota > Metazoa > Chordata > Mammalia > Carnivora > Canidae > Canis > Canis lupus. Next base: position 125,966 of record NW_023330651.1, on the reverse strand, counting down.
GGTCATGGATGATATTTTTTTATTTTGTTCTCTCATTCATCTATTCTTTGGAGAAAAAGACTAGAATAAGACATTCAGAGCAAAAGAAAGAACAAGAGGTAATATGGTATTATGTATCTAATCAATATAGATATAAGTAAAATGACAGAAATTGAATTCAGAATAATGATTACAAACCCTGATTTTAAAAAAAGGAAAAAAAAGACACTAGGGAATACCTTAGTACATAAATAAAATCTTGGGATCTCTGGGTGGCTCAGCAGTTTGATGCCTGCCTTTAGCTCAGGTTGTGATCCTGGAGACCCAGGATCGAGTCCTACATCGGGTTCCCTGCATGGAGCCTGCTTCTCCCTCTGCCTGTCTCTCTCTCTCTCGCGTCTGTCATGAATAAATAAAATCTTTTAAAAAAACAAATAAAATCTAATCAAGTCAAAATTAAAAATACTTTAAATGAGGTGCAATCTAAAATGGATATTCTAACAGATTGAGTAAATGAGGCAGAAGAGAGAGTCAGTGACATAGAAGACAAAATTATGGATAGGAAAGAAGCTGATGAAAAGAGAGGAAAACAACCGATGGACCATGAGGGGTCAAGAGATCAGGGATGCCATAAAGCAAAACAATATTAGAATTATTGGAATCCTAGAGGAAGAAGAAAGAGATAGAGGGATAGAAGGTATATTTGAGCAAATCGTAGTTGAGAACTTCCCTAATCTGGGAAGGAAACAGGCATTCAAGTCCAGGAAGCACAGAGAACTCCCCTCAAAATCAAGAAAAATAATCAATGCACTGAAATATAATAGTGAAGCTAAGAAATGTCAAAGATAAAGAGAAAATCCTGAAAGTGGTTTGAGGTAAGAGGTCCTTAATGTACAAGGGTAGAAACATTAGTTTGGCATCACAACTATCCACAGAGACCTGAAGGCCAGAATGGATTGGTATGATATAATCAGGGTGGTAAATGAAGAACATGCAGCCAAGAATACTTTATCTTCAAGATGGTCATTCAGAATAGAAGGAGAGCTAAAGAGCTTCCAGAACAGACAGAAACTGAAAGAATATGTGATCACCAAGCTAGCCCTCCAAGAAATATTAAAGAGGATGTTCTAAGCAAAGAGTCCAAAAATAACAAGCCAGGAAGAAACAGACACACTATAAAGAAAAGTGATGCTACCAGCAATGCAATGGCACTAAATTCATATCTTTTAGTAGTGACTCTGAGTGTAAAAGGCTAAATGCTCCAGTCAAAAGACAGGGATGTCAGATTGGATAAAAAAGAAAGACCTATCCATATGCTGTCTACAAGAGACTCATTTAAGACACCTCCAAAATGAAAATGAGGAGGTGAAGGACCATTTATCATGCTATTGGACATTATAAGAAAGCTGAGGTAACAATTCTCATATCAGACAAATTAAATTTTAAATCAAAGACTGTAGTAAGGAATGAAGATGGACACTATATCATACTTAAAGGATCTATCCAACAAGATCTAACATTATAAATATTTATGCTTCCAATATGAGAACAGCCAATTATACAAACCAAATAATAACCAAATAAAACACATTGATAATAATATAATAATAGTAGGGGACTATAACACCCAACTCACAACAATAAAAAGATCATTTAAGCAGAAAATCAACAAGGAAAGAGGCCTTTGAATGACACACTGGACCAGATGGACTTGACTTATATATACAAAACAATCCATCTTAAAGCAATACACATTCTTCTCGAGTGCACATGGAACATTCTCCAGAATACATCCATTTCTTCCAGATTGCCTAATTTGTTGGCACATAGTTGCTCATAATACATTCTTAAAATTGTTCGTATTTCCTTGGTGTTGGTTATGATTTGTCTTCATTCATTCATGATTTTATTAGCTTGGTTCTCTTTTCTTCTTTTCTTTTTTTTCTTTTCTTTTCTTTTCTTTTCTTTTCTTTTCTTTTCTTTTTTTCTTCTTTCTTCTTAATAAGGCTGGCTAAGGACTTATCTATGTTATTCTTTCAAAGAACAAGCTCCTAGGTTCATTGATCTGTTCCACTGTCCTTCTGGTGTCTATATCATTGAGTTCTGCTCCAATCCTTATTATGTATCTTCTCCTGCTTGGCTTAGGCTTCATTTGCTTTTCTTTCTCCATCTCCTTTAGGTGTAAGGTTAGCTTGTATATCTGAGATTTCTCTGATATTTTGAGAGAGGCTTGTATGAAATGTACTTCCCTCATAGGACCACCTTTTGCTGTATCCCAAAGGTTTTGAACAGTTGTACTTTCATTTTCATTAGTTTGCATGAATCTTTTAAATTCTTCTCTAATTTGCTGATTGAACCATTCATCTTTTAGTAGGATGCCCTTTAACCTCCAAGTGTTTGAGTTATTTCCAAATTTTCTCTTATTATTGAATTCAAGTTTCAAAGCAATTGTGGTCTGAAAATATGCAGGGAATAATCCCAATTTTTTGGTATCAGTTGAAATCTGATTTGAGACCCAGTATGTGGTCTATTCTGAAGAAAACTCAATGTTCACTTGAGAAGAATGTGTATTCTGTTGCATTAGGATGGAATGGTCTATATATATCTGTGAAGTCCCTCTAGTCCAGTGTGTCATTCAAAGCCCTTTTTCTTTGTTGATCTGTTTGGATGATCTGTCCATTGCTGTGAATGGGGTATTGAAGTATCCTACTAATTTTATTAGTATCAATGTATTTCTTTACTTTGGTTATTAATTGGTTGATATAATTAGCTGCTTCCAGATTGGAAGCATAATATGTATAATGGCTAGGTATTTCTGTTGGACTGATCCTTTCTGCATGATATAGTGCCCCTCTTCATCTCTTATTAGAGTCTTTGGTTTAGAATCTAATTTGTCTGATATGAGGATTGCTACCCTAGCTTTCTTCGGGGGTCCATTTACATGGTAAATTATTCTACATGCTCTCATTTTCAGTCTGAAAGTATCTTTCTGTCAAAAATGAGTCTTTTATACACAGCATATGGATGGGTTTTGCTTTTATATCTGGTTTGATACCCTGTGTCTTTGGAGCATTTAGCCCATTTATATTCAGAATAACTATTGAAAGATATGAATTTCGTGACCTTGTATTACCCATATGGTCCCTGTTACTGCAGATTCTCTCTATTCCTTTGGGCTCCCTCTTCACTTACAGGGCTCCCCTCCTTAATATTTCTTGCAGGACTGGATTTGTGCTCACATACTGTTTCAGTTTCTGTCTCTCCTAGAAGCTCTTTATCTCTCCTTCTATTCTTAATGACAGCCTTGTTGGATAAAGTATTTGTGGCTTCATATTTTTCTCATTGAATGCCCTAAATATATCATGCCAATCCTTTATGTCCTGCCTGGTATCTGTGAATTAGCTGTGTTAATATGGTATTTCACCCTCTGTATGTTAGGAATCTCTTGTCTCAAGTTACCTTCAGGATTTTCTCTTTATATCTGAAATTTGTAAATTTTGCTATTATACATCAGGATGTTGATCTATTTTTATTTATTTTGAGAGGGGTCCTCTCTACCTCTTGGGTATGCATACCTGTTTCCTTCCTCAAATTATGGAAGTTCTCAGCTATGATTTGCTCAAATATACCTTCTGCACCCCCCATGCACCCTCAGGAATTTCAATAATATGGATTTTTTTAAATTTTTATTTATTTATGATAGTCAGAGAGAGAGAGAGAGAGAGGCAGAGACACAGGCAGAGGGAGAAGCAGGCTCCATGCACCGAGAGCCCGACGTGGGATTCGATACCGGGTCTCCAGGATCGCGCCCTGGGCCAAAGGCAGGCGCCAAACCGCTGCGCCACCCAGGGATCCCTAATATGGATTTTTTTTTCAAACTATTGCTTATCTCTCAGAGCCTCTCCTTATGGGCTCTTAGTTGTTTTTCTCTCTTTTCCTCCACTTTCTTTCCATCAACTTGCCTTCTATGTTACTTACTCTCTCTTCCGCCTCATTTACCCTAGGAGTTAGAGCATCCAATTTAGATTTCACTTCTGTTGGAGTGCTTTTAATCTCAGCCTGATTTGACCTCATTTCTGCACTGGGATTCTCTAGTGATGCTCTATATTTTTTTAAAAATCCAATTAGTAACTTTATAATTGCTATCCTGAACTACATCTACATCTCTGACATCTTACTTAAATCCATATCCATTATATCTGTGGCAGAAAGTATTACCTCTCATTCCTTCTTTTGTTGTGAATTCCTCCTACTAGTCATTTTTTCCCATGTAAAATGGCTGTTAGAGTGAGCAGAGTCAAAAATATAAACCATGACCCAAAAAAAGTACACACAGGAAAATTCCAAAGAAATGAAGAACCAGAAAATAAAAGGTAAAAGATGAAGATAAAGAAAAGCAAGAGAGAGAGAAAAAAAATGGGAGGATGAAGAAAGGAGAGAGAATATAATCTCACACAGCGTAAAAAAGGTGATCCACGTGGTCCTGATTGTATTTTGGTCTGTTTTTTAAAAGACTCTAAATTCCAAAATTGATTCATTTAAAAGAAGCCAAAACTGAAGACTATATCTATAGTATGTAATTGCAAAATATGAACTTTAAAGAAAAAAGACATTAAACCATAGAGTTAATAAAGTAAGAAACTATTTGAAATGAGAAAAAAAGAAAAAAGTGGAAAATTTTGAACTGAAAGATGAATCATAAGAAAATTAAACCTCAAGTTCTATATTCTATTTTCCCCAACCCTGGAGCTTTCCAGAGCGGTTTGGTCAATCAGCTTGCTGTCCCCCTGTTCTTCCAGCTGGTCTTGGGGAGAGGCCTGCTGCTCTGATTCTCAGGTGTCTGTGCCTGGGTGGAGTTGCACTGCCCCTTGCCAGGGGGCCAGGCTCAGTGTAATCTGTTTGCTCTGTGAGGTTTTTGTTCTCTAGAGGCTTTCTGCCCCTCTTTAGAGGGTGAAAACAAAAATGTCCACACCCAGATCTCCAGCCCTGGGGCTGAGAAGTTGTGGTGTTTGCTAAGTTCTGCAGACTCCTGTGGAACCTGCACACTCACATGCTGCCTCAGGGCAGGAAGAGGGACACTGATTTGTGCAACTTGTAGGGTTCCAGCAGGGGTAGCTTTCACCCACTCATGGGCACACCCATCTCACCCTTCCCAACAGAAACAGAGGATTGTCCCATTTATGTTCCTTGCAGGGCCCTGGCATGGAGATCATTCATCTGGTCAAGTGTACACCCACTTCACCTGTACCAAAGGAAGATGGAGGGTTGCTGAGTTCCAGCCCTTTGCAGGGACCTACACAGAGAATGGTCAACTGATCAGGCCTTGGTTTGAGGTTTACAGCAAAACAAGGTGAGACTTTTCCTGGGCTTGCTGACCTAAACCTGTTTCCTCACTCCAGTGCTTGGGAACTCTGCCAGGTTAGACACCCTTGTTCTTTCTGTACCTCTGGGAATATTGAGACCCCACTATCCTACTCATGATTCTGCCCTGCTTTACCACTGAGGACCTTTCAGGCAGGGAAGTTTCTCCAGGTCCTAATTTTGAGCTCTAGAACTGTATCACTTTCCCATAGCCACATTACAAAGTCTTCCTCCACCTGCCATTTTTCTTCTGATATATTCCTTGCATTTTTCTTCTCACTCCTACCTTATGAAATAGTCATTTTTCTATTTGTGGAGTTCCAACCATTCTTTCCTTACATCTCCGGTTGAATTGAAAGATGTTTAGTTTGGTTTGAATAGCTATTCTGTTAAATTAAGGGGACTGGATCAAACAAGTACCCTTACTTTTACTTCATTTTGCCTAACTCTTAAATATTTTCCTAGATAATATAAACCTGAAAAAAAGATTTAGTTCCTATCTTTCTGGATAGAAAGAGGCCAGTTCAGTAGGCCATTCATTTTTTTTTTATTGGAGGGGGAAGAAAAATTCTAAAATTTATTCTCCAACAAGACAGATAGCATCAACAGTTAAAACTACAGGGCTTTCTTCTTCTCAGATCATATTCACATGAGCATTATTTGCCTAACAGTGAGAAAGCCTCCAGTGTGCTCTCTGTAACAATATCCACTTCACAGTGTAAACAGGTACTAGCATTGTGTTTAACTTACAATTCAGGACAAAACGCACAATGTGGAAAAAAAAAAAAGGCGGGGGAGCCTAAAGCAGGTTCAATAATATAGATAAACTCTTGATCTACTTTTCCACAATGAAGGGTCCACTCAGATAAAATTTTCTTTCTCCTTCCCTGTTCAACCGTTACAACATGTTTCATCATTATATATACAAAAAGAGAGGTGTTAAAAAAAGAATCACAAAAATATCTTAAATGTCCCGTTGCCCCCACCACATATCAATTCAGGCTTAAGACAGGGTGTAGAATGGACAATTCTTATAAGCACTTGCCTTTAAACCAATTACATAGAGCTCTTATACAAATTAATTTCAGCAATGCCATCTGGAGATAAATATAAATTATATATAATTAATATATATATATATAATTTTAAAATATTTTAAAATATTTTTGTTTTTTTCCCCACCATCAGTATTAGGTGATTGTGGTCTGTGTGTACGTATCAACAACATGATAATATATGTAACTTTAAGGGACAGAGAAAGAATACAAATTTCTCCAAGAAAAATCTTGTTTTCCTAAGGTCAATAATTTACAAGCCATTTGAGACAGACAGGGAAGGTTTGTGGATTGGTAAAGAAACAGGTACATTTTGAATTGTCTTGAGAGCTGCATTCCTATTTTTGTAAAGATTTGTAAGATAAGGACATTTCCTTTCAGTTCTTCAAATTGTGTTTTAACTTAAATGGTTTCAAAATTTATTTACCCAACTACATTATCTTCTATTTGCTTATTTCCTTCTGACTATGTAGTTTTAATTCTAAATATTTTGGAAGTATTTAAAAAATCCTTTGGGTGTAAGAGATGTCCCCTGAAAGGGCGCGAGGTCCAGAGCCACTTTCAATAATAGCCATTATAGCCATATATATATATAATCTGTATATATATATATATAAAATCTCCAAACAAAAACCAATCTTCATGCCTCAGACAGGAAGAAAGCTAAGCCCAGCTACACAAAATAAGATAATGTAGGAGACAATAGTTATTGCTGAGAGAGAAAGTTTCAAATAGCAATAGGTCTGGACTTTAAAAGAGAACATAAATTTTTATTTTCCTGTCTAGAAATATAGATGGAGATTTAAAAGGATTTTAAAATATGTAAAAGTTGAAAAGGAATGTTCACCTTTTCCTGGCTTCCACCAGTTTTTCTGAGATACCTTTGTCAGGTTCTACTATCCACAGTGTTTACCCTGAGCTGTTTAAAAGAATAATGTAGGACTTTATCAGAATATCCTTGCTTTATCAGATCTCAGAGGGGCCCATCAAAGGACCTTCTTCTGAAGATAGATACAGAAATGTGTCTATAAGGCCCATAACATGGTGGGCTCCTGTTTATAGTTATGTTGTCCTTTCAGCATGGAAAAACAATTCTTTTTATTTAAGATTTTTTAAATTTATTCATGAGAGAAAGAGAGAGGCAGAGACATAGGCAGAGGGAGAAGCAGGCTCCATGCAGGGAGTCTGATGTGGGACTGGATCCTAGGACTCCAAGATTATGCCCCGGGCTGAAGGTAGGTGCCAAACCGCTGAGCCACCCAGAGATCCATGGAAAAACAATTCAATCTAGACTGAGTACTCAGAGGAGGATAGAGGGGAGCAGTAGGAGTTAAACTGTCTCCAGCTAGACTTGACCTTTACTGCTCACTTGTTTGTACTCACCAATATTTACCCCACATTTTTTTCTTAAGCTCTGTTCTTTCTAGGATATCTCTTAACACAAGAAATGGAAAGTGGAGCTACCCCTGGCATGATAACCATTGTCTTGACAAGCTCCCCCGCCAGCCCAGACCAACCTAGACCAGTTTGAGTTGAACTCCTAACTCCTGCCTGTGCATATGGACTGTGAATGCCTTCTATAATGACCTACAACTACCTTTACCTCATTATAATACTAAAATGTCCACCCAAGAAAGAACACCAATATACATAATGTACAATGTGTGTATAGTCCTGTTTATTTAGGAAGTGTGGGTGACCTTAGGGCTACTTCTGTATAATACAGGGCTTCCCTATCTAATTATTCATCTTAACACTAAATAAAAGGAACCCAATCACCCTTGCTCAGAGAGTTATGGCTTTGGAAATTATTTTCTGTCATCTCCTTATTTGCTGCAAATAAAATTTTCTTTGTACAACAACTCAACCTGATGTAGATTCTAACTCATCAAGAAGGAAATCCATGGGCAGCCCCGGTGGCGCAGCGGTTTAGTGCCGCCTGCAGCCCGGGGCCTGATCCTGGAGACCTGGATCTTTAAAAACTAAGGAAATCCATGTTGGTTTAGTTACAGCATCAGTCTTATAATCACTTGTTTTAGGTACCTCTTGCATCTTTAATTTTTCATTAACGTTTTCCAATGAATTTGACAAAATTGCTTTGGAATTTTGAAATCTTTTGGAGTAATCTGTTTGCCAATTGAAACAGGCATCTCATTCTGTTTAATTTAGGAACTATTGCTTTCAAATGCACCTCTTAAATGATCTTAGCTATTCAGAACATTCCCTATAATCACCATTATAATTATAACTCGCTTTTAGTAAGATTTTTGCAATTTTACTAGATAATCTGCAACTTCTGGGACTAGTTCTTAGACATAAAATAATCAGGTGTGCCAGAAGTTGGCATGCTCAGTTCTTGAGAATTTAAAGAATTACTTTAGCCAAATTTTTTGTTTTCTTGAGGCTAAACTAATACCTAAAGGAATGTACCCCTGGATTGGAGTTTGAAATTTTTTTTTAATGATTTTATTTATTTATTCATGAGAGACACACACAGAGAGAGGCAGAGACACAGGCAGAGGGAGAAGCAGGCTCCATGCAGGTAGCCTGAAAATGTTTTATAGTACATTATTTCACAAAAGATTTCTGACATTGGCAAGTAACTTAGGGTCAGTCTAACCCATTTCATGGCCAACTTATTCATCACAGTAGTATTCCTGAGGTAGTGAGCACACTAACAGCCATTAAATACTTGGCCTATGCCTAACCAATTTTTGTAGCTTTCTGACCTGTGACTTCCCCATTAGCAATAATCTTCACCTACACAAATCAAGACTAACAAATATGTGCATCGTAATGTATCATCAGTAACCAACAAATGTTAATGTGTCCTGGCCACAAGAAGGCCTTCTATACACCATCGATAATTCCTATTGAACCTTGAGTTAGGCAAGCAGTTGGACCAGCAAACCACAAGGAATGGGGACTGTGGACTAATCCCAAACACAATGGAGAACTACAGTTACCACTAATAGTTCTCAGCATTCAAGCCAAGATATAACTAAAGTGTGGTGTTTTTCACCAGAAGAATTGTCATCTGGGGAACCTGGGTGGCTCAGTGGTTGTGTGTCTCCCTTCAGCTCACGTCATGATCCCAGGATCCTGGGATCGAGTCCCACATCAGACTTTGCACAGGGACCCTGCTTCTCCCTCTGCCTAAGTCTTTGCCTCTCTCTGTATGTAAATAAATAAATAAATAAATAAATAAAAATAAATAAATATCTGAAAGGCTAGGGGCTTGGCCTGCAACCAACACTTCTGCAAGCTCAGCTGGGCTCAGAGCAAATCTGCCAGCTCAATTTAGTTCTGGGTAAGTGTGCCAGCTCAATTAGGTCTAGGCATAACCATCCAACAGCTTCAGCTTCTCTGCCCTGTAAAGAAAAGCAAATTAGATCAGGAGCTCAAATGCAAAAAAAAGTGGAGCTTAGCACTGAAAATAGCTTACAGCCCTTATAAATATTGAGAAAGATTTTAAGTTCAAAGAGTTTACAGGGAACCACATCTGTGGTTTCTTGGTGTACCTGAATGGCATTGAAAGTTCCCTCCAGATTCTTTTGCTATGACAAAATCTTTTAAAAAATAAAATTGAGCAAACCTAAAAAAGCTAAATAAATCTGAAGACCCTATATGATTTAAAGATTCAGGAATCAGTCATCATCCTATCTAGCAAGCAAAGTGGAGTTCCAAAGGGCTAAGTGAACAAAAATGGTTTTTAAAGGAAGGACAAGGAAGTCATAAAAATAAAACAAATATTATTTCAGGTGAGGTCAACTTCCTGTGGGTGCAAGAGTTTGGTAACTTGGCCTAAGTTTGGGCCTGTGGTTTTTTTAACAGCATAATATTCTTGATTTTATTCCATATACCAAAGAACAGGATGTTATTTTTTTATGACTAAATACTATTCTTTTGTATATACCAACTTTTCTTCACTCATGTATCCATAGATGTACATGCAGGTTATTATACTTAGAATAAATTTAACCAAGAATAAAATAACCATGAAACAAAGACATTGATGAAATAAATTGAAGACACAAATGAGTACAAAGACAACATTTTCATGAATTAGAAAAGCTATCATTGTTAAAATATTCGTACTACCCAAAGCCATTTTTGCAATTAGAGCAATCCCTATTAAATTTCCCATGAGAATTTCTGCAGATATGGAAAAATCAATCCTAAAATGTGAATGGAACTACAAAAGTCCCTGAATAGTCAAAGCAATCATTTGGAAACACAAAGCTAAACATAATATCTCTTGATTTGAAAATGTTACAAAGCCACAGTAATCAAAACAGCATGGTATTGACATATAATAGAGGTATAGAAGGAAGAGAAGGTGGCAGCTGAGTAGCAGGACCGTAGGTACAGCCCACAAATACAACTAGATAATTATCAAAACGTTATAAGTTCCCCAGAAATAAACCTGAAAACTGACAGAACAAATTTCACAACCAAGGAGAGAGAAAAGGTCACATCAAAGAAGGTAGGAAGTGTTGAGATGTGATTTAGGAGAAAAGTGGACTATGGCTGCTGCAGGTGGAGGGAACTACAGTCACAGAGAAGGGAGAGAGAATGGAGTCCAGAGTCCACAGGGAAACTCACAAGGAGAATATTTCATCAAAGTAATTGGCTGGGAAGACAAGAGGGGCTGATTTTCCTGAGTCCTTACAACTGGAAGAGCTTAAAAAATGGAGTTTTAAAGGTCAGCAGGGTTGTCTGGGATAGAGCCCTGAAGATGCTGTGCTGCTCTTGGAGAGAAGGCAAGCAGACAACCCCAGGGAGATGGCAAAAAACAGGGATCTGTGAAGGAGGAAAAGTTTATAAAATGGAAAATCTCTTAGCCAGACTTATCAAGAAGAAAAGAGATATATCCAAATAAAATCACAAGTGCAAGAGGATAAATAACAACCAAACCACAGAAATACAATAGATTATAAGAGAGCATTATGAAAAACTATGTGCAAACAAACTGGACCACCTGGAAGAAATGGGCAAATTCCTAGAAAGATACAAACTACCAAAACTGAAACAGAAAGAAATATAAAACTTGAACAGACCAATAACCAGCAAAGAAATTGAATCAATAATCAAAAATCTCCCAATGAACAAAAATCCAGGGCCAGACAACTTCCCAGGGCAATTGTACCAAACATTTAAAGAAGAGTTAATATCTATTCTTCTCAAACCATTCCAAAAAAAAAAAAAAAAAAAGAAAAAGAAATGGCAAGAAAACTTCCAGACTCATTCTATGAGGACAGCATGACCCTGATCCCAAAACCAGATAAAGACTCCAGTAAAAAAAATGAAAACTACAGGCCAATATCTCTGATGAACATGAATTAAAAAAATTCTCAATAAAATACTAGTAAATTGAATCCAATAATACATTAAAAGAAGTATCCACTATAATTAAGTGGAATTTATTCCTGGGCTGAAAGGATGGTTCAATATTACCAAATCAATCAATATGATACACCACATTAATAAAAGAAAGAAAGAAAAAAAAAGAAAAGGTAAGAACCATATTATTCTTTCAATAGATATAGAAAAAGCATTTGACTAAATACATCCTTTCATGATATAAATCCTCAACAAAGTAGGTTTTGAAGGAACATACCTCAACAAAATAAAGACCATGTATGAAAAACAAATATCTAATATCATCCTCAAGAGTGAAAGATATTGAAGATGGCACAAAGAAATGAAAAAAAATCCCATGCTCATGGATTAGAGGAATAAATATTGTTAACTACCCAATGCAATATACATTTAATGCAATCCCTATAAATATACCAACAGCATTTTTTTACAGAGCTAGAATAAACAACTTTGTCTATTCTACCACAAATAGACAAAGTAATCTTGAAAAAGAAAACTAAAGTTGGAATCATCCGGATTCTGGACTTCAAGTTATATTATGAAGCTATAGTGATCCAAACAGCATGGTATTGGCACAAAAATTGACACATAGATCAGAACAGGGTAGAAAATCCAGAAATGAACCTACAACTATATGGTCAATTAATCTGTGGCAAAGCAGAAAAGACTATCCCAATGGGGAAAATACAGTCTCTTCAATACACAGTGTTGTGAAAACTAGACAGTGACATGCAAAAGAATGAAACTAGATCACCTTCTTATACCATACACAAAAATAAACATAGGGGAAACAGAAGAGATAAGGAGGCAACCCAAGAAACAGGCTTTTAACTATGGAGTTCAAACTGATGGTTACCAGAGAAGAAGTGGGTGGGAGGATTGGTAAAACACATGACTGGAATTTAGGAGTACACTTGAATGATGAGCACTGGGTATTGTATGGCAGTGTTGAATCAGTATATTCTACACCTGAAACTAATATTACACTGTATGTTAACTGGAATTTAACAATCTAAAACAAAAACTTAAAAAAATAAAGGAAAAATAATAATTTAAAGAATTTGTTATTTTAACATAAAGTAAGATGAGGTCCTTCATTTTTCCCTATCTTGTCCTCCCAATTTATATTATATGATTATCTTCAAGAGCTTTATTCAAAAAAAGAAAGCCAAATCCCTCAGTTCATGTATAACAGTCCTGACAGAGTGCTGTAACAAGCTAGGCCAGGAGAAGATAGGTTTCACCTAAAGTTCTGTCTCCACCAATATAAAATATAAAGCTAAGGATAGAGAAAGTCTTATGAAAACCCTAAAGTGGGCCATTGTTTGATTCAGGAATCGAGACTAGAAGACAAAGTCATCAGATCTCAACATAGAGCTGCAGAAGTAGACTTGCTCCATGGGGAGGAGCCTTTCATAGGCTGAGCAGGATGACTTCTCCCAGAGACTGGCCTGCCTGTAGGATCAGGTGCAAAAACAGAACTCTGAGGTTTCCTGGCCCAAGCAACCTTCTGAAATACTCTGTATATTTTGAGATACTACACACTAGAAACTCTGGACATATGAGAATACTAAACTGCTCTCAAGATGCTTCTACCTTTGAGTTTACAGTGCTGTCCAGATACACTAAGAGATTCAAGGCCTCTTCCATCTTAACTGGATTTTAAAGTCATGGATAGCTTGGGATGATGCTTAGTTTTACAGTGCCTTTTAACAAAACTAGTTATTTTGGTGTATAGGAATGTTTCTCAAAACTTTGGTCAAAATTCCTGTTCCCTGTATATATCAATATTTTCTATTGATTTTAATAAACAAAAAATAGACATAAAATTAGAGCAACACTTTAAGTTCTAATTATTTGCTTTTATTTTTTTAATATTTTATTTATTTATTCATGAGAGACACACAGAGAGAAGAGACACAGGTAGAGGGAGAAGCAGGCTCCCTGCAGGAAGCCCAATGCGGGACTGGATCCGGGACTCCAGGATCACCCCTGGGCCAAAGGCAGACGCTCAACCACTGGGCCACTCAGGTGTCCTGGTTTTATTATTTTTATTAAAGCAACAACTTCCACAGTTTGGTTATTGTGGACATCGCTGCTAGAAACATCGGGGTGCAGGTGTCCCGGCGTTTCATTGCATCTGTATCTTTGGGGTAAATCCCCAACAGTGCTATTGCTGGGTCATAGGGCAGGTCTATTTTTAACTCTTTGAGGAACCTCCACAAGGTTTTCCAGCGTGGCTGCACCAGTTCACATTCCCAACAGTGTAAGAGGGTTCCCTTTTCTCCACATCCTCTCCAACATTTGTGGTTTCCTTCCTTGTTAATTTTCCCCATTCTCACTGGTGTGAGGTGATATCTCATTGTAGTTTTGATTTGTATTTCCCTGATGGCAAGTGATGCAGAGCATTTTCTCATGTGCATGTTGGCCATGTCTATGTCATCCTCTGTGAGATTTCTGTTCATATCTTTTGCCCATTTCATGATTGGATTGTTTGTTTCTTTGGTGTTGAGTTTAATAAGTTCTTTATAGATCATGGAAACTAGCCCTTTATCTGATACGTCATTTGCCTCGGTGTCCATCGAAAGATGAATGGATAAAGAAGATATGGTTTATGTATACAATGGAATATTACTCAGCCATTAGAAATGACAAATACCCACCATTTGCTTCAACGTGGATGGAACTGGAGGGTATTATGCTGAGTGAAGTAAGTCAATTGGAGAAGGACAAACAGTGTATGTTCTCATTCATTTGGGGAATATAAATAATAGTGAAAGGGAATAGAAGGGAAGGGAGAAGAAATGTGTGGGAAATATCAGAAAAGGGAGACACAGCATGAAGACTTCTAACTCTGGGAAATGAACTAGGGGTGGTGGAAGGGGTGGAGGGCGGGGGGTGGGGGTGAATGGGTGACGGGCACTGAGGGGGGCACTTGATGGGATGAGCACTGGGTATTATTCTGTATGTTGGCAAATTGAACACCAATAAAAATAAATTTATTAAAAATAAAATAAAATAAAATAAATAAAATAAAATAAAATAAAATGCTGAATGCCTGCCCTTTCCGTAAAAGCTAACATGTATGCCATCATTACTATTTTTTCTATGTATATTTAATACTGTTGGCAATCACAAAATAATTTGTCTCCTCACAGTATCTTTTAAAAACAATTATTTTCTGATGGGATTTTAAGATCTTTATAGAAATCATTTAAATGGCTACATAATGCATTGTGTGGCCATCATCATTCAAAATCCATTTTCCTATTGTTGGACCTATAGCTCTGATTTTTCACTACCATATTTAATCCTATGATGAGCTTTTAAAATAAAGTTTCTTCTTTCTTTGTAGCAGAAAAAAAATAAAGCAACAACTTGCTGAAAAACCTTGGAATATAAATTGTAATGTTTTATTTAACCATGAAATAAATATACATGCAGTCAGCTGGAAGTCTGGGAAGAAGGAAAGATTCAGGATTCAACAGCCGGCTTAACCCTCTAAAGGCTAGAGCCCATCCTTGCTGCCTTTCATCTTTCTGGAACAGCAGTGTGTATTCTCTGGCTCTGAAATAAAGGCTGTAGCCACCACTTTCTCACAGTCTGCAAACATGGAGAACAGAAACTTGTTTTTTCCTTGGCAAGTATATTAACCTAAGTTAAATGCTTAAGAATATTTGAAATTTCCCCTTCCCTTCACTGGTAGATTTCTCCATGAGGAATTCCAGTGTTTCAGAGAATGCTTATTAGGGACTCGCCCAAGCCCTTTGAAAAACACATGACCAAACAGTCACCATTATGTTTTCCAATATAAATGAGTGTGGTTAAAGGAAAAAATATAACAAATTATATGCATATGAGTACTGACCTTCATATTTAAGTGTCTTTATATCTGCCTGGATGTGTCTTAAGTCTTCTATAAGGGACACCTGTCGATTGTCCAGCATGTTCTTCCTATAACTCTTCCTTTTGTTGCCTCTTCTCATCCACGTGGTTGCAAAGAGGCAGCTATGTGAGTATAACATGATTTGTAACATCTCTACAGATTGGAAGATGTAATTATACTTGAAACATAGCTTCATGTTGAATATTTTGGTAATAAGACGCTTTTATAGAGCAAATAGTCTAAACAAAATTAATATATATGTAAGGTTAAACAATGTTGTATTTGCTTGAACTTTCTTAAAATTGTTTCATTTCAAACTATACGAATGTATGTTTTTTTATGAATAATAAATATCTTCAAAGTATGCCATGGGCCATAATTTATTTCCTTACTTTTGCAGCTGTTTGAAACGCTGAAATGTTAGCCACAGAAGTTTGTCAAATAATTTAAAACTGCAAAAATAAACAAAAAACAAATTTAAAAGATGGGATATCCATATATACAATGGAATATAACTCAAGCCATAAAAAAGACAGGAATCTTACCTTTTACAATGATGTGATTGGAGCTGGAGTATATTATGTAAATGAAATAAGTCAGCCAGAGATAGACAAATACCATGTCATTTCACTCATATGTGGGTAGTTTAAGAAATGAAACAGAGGAGAATAGAAAAAAAGAGAGAGAAAGGCAAATAAGAAACACATGCTTAAATTTGTAGAACAAACTGATGGTTATCAGAGGGGAAGTCGGTGGAAAGATGAGTTAAATAGTTAATGGTGACTAAGAAGTGCACTTGTGATCAGCACTGGGTGTTGTAATGGAAGTGTGAAAATCACTATATTGTACACCTGAAACTAATATTATGCTGTATTGTTAACTTGTATATTAAATAAAAGCATAAAAAATAGACATACACACCAATGGTATATAATATAGAATCCAGAAATAACGAGATATATAAAGGTCACCTAGTGTCTCAAAGGCAAGCAAGAATGTTAATTAAGAAAGGAATAATTTTGGGAGGGGCAAAGATGGTGGAGAGTGGGGTCCCCAAATCACCTGTCTCCACCAAATTACCTAGATAACCTTCAATCATCCTGAAAACATACGAATTCGGCCTGAGATTTGAAGAGAGACCAGCTGGAATGCTACAGAGAGAAGAGTTCACGCCTTCTATCAAAGTAGGAAGACGGGGAAAAGAAATAAAGAAACAAAAGGCATCTAGGGGGGAGGGGCCCCGCGAGGAGCCGGCTGAGGCCAGGGCGGAGTGTCCCCAGGACAGAAAAACCCCCCTCCCGGAAGAAGCAGGAGCTGCACCAAACTTCCCGGGTGGAAAAGGTGCTGGCAGGGAGTTGGAGCAGGACCCCAGGAGGGCGGGGATGCCCTCGGGCTCCCTGGGACACTAACAGACACCTGAGCCCCGGGGAGAGTGTGCCGAGCTCCCTAAAGGGCTGCAGCTCAGGCACGGCTGGACCCGGGAGCAGCTCGTGTGGGGCTCGGGCGGCGGCTCCGCGGAGGGGGCTGCGGGGGCGGGAGCCCGGAAACCAAAGCGCAGGCCCCGGAGCTCAGGGCGCCAGACACAGCCCAGGATCCGGGCCTCCCCTGGGACAGGCAGAGGCCCGGGAGGGCCCAGGACAGCAAGGGAGCTCCTGTCCCGAGCTGAGCAGATCAGCGGCCCCGCCCCGGAGCCTCCAGGCCCCTGCAGATGGAGAGCTCTGGGGTTACTGCAGGGGCTGACTCCAGGGCTCCAGAGCTGGCAGCCGCCCACTGCGGTTGTTCCTCCTGGGGCCTCACGGGGTAAACCAGCGCCCACTGAGCCCTGCGCCAGGCAGGGGCCAGAGCAGCTCCCCCAAGTGCTTACACCTGAAAATCAGCACAACAGGCCCCTCCCCCAGAAGGCCAGCTAGACAGACAAGTTCCAGGGGGAAGTCAATGGACTTAAAGTATACAGAATCAGAAGATACGCCCCTCGTGTTTTTTTTGTTTGTTTGTTTGTTTTGTTTTGTTTTGTTTGTTTGCTTTTGATTTGTTTCCTCCGCCCACCCTTTTTTTTCTTGTCTTTTTCTTTCTCTTTTTCTTCTTTTTTTTCTTTTTATTCTTCCTTTTTTTTTCTTTCTCTTTTATTTCCTTCTTTCTCTCCTCTCTTTTTCTCCTTTTCCCAATACAACTTGCTTTTGACCACTCTGCACTGAGCAAAATGACTAGAAGGAAAACCTCACCTCAAAAGAAGAATCAGAAACAGTCCTCTCTCCCACAGAGTTACAAATCTGGATTACAATTCAATGTCAGAAAGCCAATTCAGAAGCACTATTATACAGCTACTGGTGGCTCTAGAAAAAAGCATAAAGGACTAAAAAGACTTCATGACTGCAGAATTTAGATCCAATCAGGCAGAAATTAAAATCAATTGAATGAGATGCAATCCAACTAGAAGTCCTAACAACAAGGGCTTAACGAGGTGGAAGAACTAGTGAGTGACATAGAAGACAAGTTGATGGCAAAGAGGGAAACTGAGGAAAAAGAGACAGACAATTAAAAGACCATGAAGACAGATTAAAGGAAGTAAAAACGCGCCTGAGGAAGAAAAACCTATGTGTAATTGGGGTTCCCGAGGGCGCCGAAAGGGACAGAGGTCCAGAATATGTATTTGAACAAATCCTAGCTGAAAACTTTCCTAATCTGCGAAGGGAAACAGGCATTCAGAACCAGGAAATAGAGAGATCCACCCCTAAAATTAATAAAAACCGTTCAACACCTCGACATTTAATAGTTAAACTTGCAAATTTC
This sequence comes from Canis lupus familiaris, assembly GCF_011100685.1. NCBI lineage: Eukaryota > Metazoa > Chordata > Mammalia > Carnivora > Canidae > Canis > Canis lupus. The sequence continues at coordinate 107,513 of NW_023330651.1, read as the reverse complement.
CAAAGATAAAGAGAAGATCCTTAAAGCAGCAAGAGACAAGAAATCCCTGACTTTAATGGGGAGGAATATTAGGGTAATAGCAGACCTCTCCACAGAGACCTGGCAGGCCAGAAAGGGCTGGCAGGATATATTCAGGGTCCTAAATGAGAAGAACATGCAACCAAGAATACTTTACCAGCAAGGCTCTCATTCAAAATGGAAGGAGAGATAAAAAGCTTCCAAGACAGGCAGGAACTGAAAGAATATGTGACCTCCAAACCAGCTGTGCAAGAAATTTTAAGGGGAACTATTAAAATTCCCCTTTAAGAAGAAGTTCAGTGCAACGATCCACAAAAACAAGGACTGAATAGATATCATGATGACACTAAACTCATATCTGTCAATAGTAACTCTGAACGTGAATGGGCTTAATGACCCCATCAAAAGGCGCAGGGTTTCAGACTTGGATAAAAAAGCAGGACCCATCTATTTGCTGTCTAAAAGAGACTCATTTTAGACAGAAGGACACCTACAGCCTGAAAATAAAAGGTTGGAGAACCATGTAACATTCAGTGGTCCTCAAAAGAACCAGGTGTAGGCATCCTATATCAGATAAACTAAAATTACCCGAAGACTGTAGTGAGAGATGAAGAGGGACACTATCTCATACTTAAAGGATCTATCGAACAAGAGGACTTAACAATCCTCAATATATATGCCCCGAATGTAGGAGCTGCCAAATATATAAACCAATTAATAACCAAAGTGAAGAAATACTTAGATAATAATACACTTATACTTGGTGACTCAATCTAGCTCTTTCTACCCTCGATAGGTCTTTCTAAGCACAACATCTTCAAAGAAACAAGAACTTTAAATGATATACTGGACCTGATGGATTTCATATATATCTACAGAACTTTATATCCAAACTCAACTGAATACACATTCTTCTCAAGTGCACATGGAACTTTCTCCAGAATAGACCACATACTGGGTCACAAATCAGGTTTGAACCGATACCAAAAGATTGGGATAGTCCCCTGCATATTCTCAGACCATAATGCCTTGAAATTAGAACTAAATCACAACCAGAAGTTTGGAAGGACTTCAAACACGTGGAGGTTAAGGACCATCCTGCTAAAAGATGAAAGGGTCAACCAGGAAATTAAGGAAGAATTAAAAAGACTCATGGAAAATAATGAGAATGAAGGTACAACTGTTCAAAATCTTTGGGATGGAGCAAAAGCAGTCCTAAGGGGGAAATACATCGCAATACAAGCATCCATTCAAAAACTGGAAAGAACTCAAATACAAAAGCTAAACTTACACATAAAGAGCTAGAGAAAAAAACAGCAGATGGACCCCACGACCAGCAGAAGAGTTAATTAAAGTTCGAGCAGAACTCAATGAAATCGACACCAGAAGACCTGTGGAACAGAACAACAGAACCAGGAATTGGTTCTTTGAAAGAATTAATGAGATAGATAAACCATTAGCCAACCTTATTGAAAAGAAGAGAGAGGAGACTCAAATTAATAAAATCATGAATGAGAAAGGAGAGATCACTACCAACACCAAGGAAATATAAACGATTTTAAAAACATATTATGAAAAGCTCTACGCCAATAAATTAAGCAATCTAGAAGAAATGGACGCATTCCTGGAAAGCCACTAACTACCAAAACTGGAACAGGAAGAAATACAAAACCTGAACAGGCCAATAACCAGGGAGGAAATTGAAGCAGTCATCAAAAACCTCCCAAGACACAAGAGTCCAGGGCTAGATGGCTTCCCAGGGGAATTCTATCAAACGTTTAAAGAACATATCATACCTATTCTACTAAAGCTGTTTGGAAAGATAGAAAGAGATGGGAGTACTTCCAAATCCGTTCTATGAGGCCAGCATCACCTTAATTCCAAAACCAGACAAAGACCCCACCAAAAAGGAGAATTGCAGACCAATATCCCTGATGAATATGGATGCAAAAATTCTCAACAAGATACTAGCCAATAGGATCCTAGAGCACATTAAGAAAATTATTCGCCACGACCAAGTAGGATTTATCCCCGGGACACAAGGCTAGTTCAACACTCGTAAAACAATCAATGTGATTCATCACATCAGCAAGAGAAAAACCAAAAAACCATATGATCCTCTCATTAGATGCAGAGAAAGCATTTGACAAAATACAGCATCCATTCCTGATCAAACTCTTCAGAGTGTAGGGATAGAGGGAACTTTCCTCAACATCTTAAAAGCCATATACGAAATGCCCACAGCAAATATCATTCTCAATGGGGAAACATTGAGAGCCTTTCCCCTAAGATCAGGAACAAGACAGGGATGTCCACTCTCACCACCGCTATTCAACATAGTATTGGAAGTCCAAGCCTCAGCAATCAGACAACAAAAAGACATTAAAGGCATTCGAATTGGCAATGAAGAAGTCAAACTCTCCCTCTTCGCCAATGACATGATACTCTACGTAGAAAACCCAAAAGCCTCCACCCCAAGATTGCAAGAACTCATACAGCAATTTGGCAGCGTGGCAGGATACAAAATCAATGCCCAGAAGTCAGTGGCATTTCTATACACTAACAATGAGACGGAAGAAAGAGAAATTAAGGAGTCAATCCCATTTACAATTGCACCCAAATCATAAGATAACTAGGGATAAACCCTAACCAAAGAGGTAAAGGATCTATACCCTAAAAACAATAGAACACTTCTGAAAGAAACTGAGGAAGACACAAAGAGATGGAAAAATATTCCATGCTCATGGATTGGCAGAATTAATATTGTGAAAATATCAATGATACCCAGGGCAATTTACACGTTTAATGCAATCCCTATCAAAATACCAGGGACTTTCTTCAGAGAGTTAGAACAAATTATTTTAAGGTTTGTGTGGAATCAGAAAAGACCTCAAATAGCCAGGGGAATTTTAAAAAAGAAAACCATATGTGGGGGCATCACAATGACAGAGTTCAGGTTGTACTACAAAGCTGTGGTCATCAAGACAGTGTGGTAGTGGCACAAAAACAGACACATAGATCAATGGAACAGAATAGAGAACCCAGAAGTGGACCCTCAACTTTTAGGTCAACTAATATTTGATAAAGGAGGAAAGACTATCCATTGGAAGAAAAGACAGTCTCTTCAATAAATGTTGCTGGGAAAATTGGACATCCACATACAGAAGAATGAAACTAGACCACTCTCTTTCACCATACACAAAGATAAACTCAAAATGGATGAAAGATCTAATGTGAGATAAGATTCCATCAAAATCCCAGAGGAGAACACAGGCAACACCCTTTCTGAACTCAGCCACAGTAACTTTTGCAAGATATATCCATGAAGGGAAGAGAAACAAAAGCAAAGATGAACTATTTGGACTTCATCAAGATAAGAAGCTTTTGCACAGCAAAAGATACAGTCAACAAAATAAAATACAACCTACAGAATGGGAGAAGATATTTGCAAATGACGTATCACATAAAGGGCTAGTTTCCAAGATTTATAAAGAACTTATTCAACTCAACAGCAAAGAGACAAACAATCCAATCATGAAATGGGCAAAAGACATGAAGAGAAATCTCACAGAGGAAGACATGGACATGTCAAGAAGCACATGAGGAAATGCTCAGCATCACTTGCCATCAAGGAAATACAAATCAAAACCACAATGAGATACCATCTCACACCAGTGAGAATGGGGAAAATTAACAAGGCAGGAAACCACAAATGTTGGAGAAGATGTGGAGAAAGGGGAAACCTCTTGCACTGTTGGTGGGAATGTGAACTGGTGCAGCCACTCTGGAAAACTGTGTGGAGGTTCCTCAAAGAGTTAAAAACAGACCTGCCCTACGACCCAGCAATTGCACTGTTGGGGATTTAACCCAAAGATACAGATGCAGTGAAACGCCGGGACACCTGCACCCCGATGTTTCTAGCAGCAATGTCCACAGTAGCTAAACTGTGGAAGGAGCCTTGGTGTCCATCGAAAGATGAATGGATAAAGAAGATGTGGTCTATGTATACAATGGAATATTACTCAGCCATAAGAAACGACAAATACCCACCTTTTGCTTCACTGTGGATGGAACTGGATTGTATTATGCTGTTTGAAATAAGTCAATTGGAGAGGGAGAAACATTATATGGTCTCATTCTTTTGGGGAATATAAAATATAGTGAAAGGGAATAAAGGCGAAAGGAGAAAAAATGAGTGGGAAATATCAGAAAGGGAGACAGAACATGAGACACTCCTAACTCTGGGAAACTAACTAGGGGTGGTGGAAGGGGAGGTGGGCAGGGGATGGAGGTGACTGAGTGACGGGCACTGAGGGGGGCACTTGATGGGATGAGAACTGGTTCTTATTCTATATGTTGGCAAATTGAACACCAATAAAAAATAAATTTATATAAAAAAGAAGATGTGGTCTATATATACAATCGAATATTACTCAGCCATTAGAATCTACAAATACACACTATTTGCCCTCGATGTGGAGGGACCTGGAGAGTATTATGCTGAGTGAAATAAGTGAATTGTAAAATGAAAAACCTTATATTTTCTCATTCATTTGAGTAGGTATGTTTTGCAGATATATATCTCAGTATATCTATATAAGTATACCTGGATATAGGTATAGATATGGGTATAAGTGTAGATATACATGTAGCTTATGGAATATTATTCAGTTGTGAGAAAGAAGAAATCCTCCCAATTGCAACAACTTGAATGAAACTTGGGGATATAAATGTCTAGTGTAGTTAGTCTGAGAGAGACAGACAAATATGCTATGATATCACTTGTATATGGAATCTTGAAAAGCCAAATTCATGGAAACAGAGTACATTGATGGCTACTAGGAGTTGTAGGTGAGAGAAATGGGAAAATTTTGGTCAAAGCATACGAACTTCTAGTTAGAAGATGATAAAAACCCCAAAGTTTAAAGCACCAAAAACTATATTTGGTTATGATTTATAGGAATGTGCTATGGACTTGAAAATTGTTGACAGAATAGAATTTTTTTAAAAAATAAATTTTATTCATTTATTCATGAGAGACAGAGAGAGAGAGAGAAAGAGTCAAAGACATAGGTAGAAGGAATAGCAGGTGTCTTACAGGGAAACTACTGAGGGACTTGATCCTGGACCCCAGGATCATGCCCTGGGCCAAAGGCAGATGCTCAAACCACTGCGCCACCCAGGCCTCCCAACAGAATAGATCTTAAATGTTCTCACCACAAACAAGGAATGTTAAGATAATTGTAGTTGCAAAATGTGATGAAGATGTGTTTTGCATTATGAATATATGTCAGATCAAATGTTATATACCTTAACCATATAAATGTTATAATATGGTGACTATAAGTTAAAATATTGTGCTGTATACTTGAAAGTTGCTATGAAAGTAGTTTAATGTTCTCAGTACAACAACAACCAAATGGCAATTGTGTGAATTGAATGGTATATTAACTAACCTTATTGTGGAAAAGAATTTCACAATATATGTCCATATCAAATTATCACATACATCTTAAAGTCATGCAGTGTTATATGTCAATTACATCTCAATAAAACTGGAAGGTTCTTCAAAAATTTGAGTATAGCTGACAAACAATGTTGTTTTATCAGTTTCATTATGCCGTTTTTCCACAAGTATCTCTTTACATCATTATTACAGTATCAGTGACTGTAATTCCTTATGCTCTACTTTTAATTCCTGTGACTCATTCCACTTATAGATTTTTGTTAAAATTTTAAAAAATAATTAGAAAATTTTGAAAAAAATAAATGTAACATTAATGTAGATTTCATGTGAATAACAGCAATAATTATACAATTAGCAACCTAATGAAGAGGGGTCTAGATAAAAAATGTGAAGGAGGTTATCTAAATTTCAGACATCAGCAAAAAAATAGGATAGTGCAATAGGGATATCTATTAGCTTCTTTAGCTCTTGTAATTACATTCTTCTTTATAGTCTCAGAGGGGATTTATTGAAACCTTCATCCACTCAGTGGGTATAGTCAAGCTCTCCTATTTCTTTCTGTACACTTAACCTAGTCACACTCCTTAGCCCATCTGGATGAGACTAGCTATATCATCTGATGGTGGATCCAACTAGACAAGCAGACAGAACTGCAAGAACAAAACGGTGATTATTTTTTAACTTTCTTGACTTATTCTGCTTCTGATATTTCACATTATACTTGTTAAAAGTATGTCTTTAATTTTCTTTTTACCTATTTGTAAGTGGAAAAACAAATTTACCTTTTCTCTTGAATCTCTCTGTATAGCACATTAAAAATGGATTTATGGTTTCTAATTACTTCTGGACAGAAAAATATATACATTTCCTATACAATTGGATAATGTATTTGTTTTCCTGAGGTTAAAGTTTTCCAGAAGAGCTACTGATTTTGAGTGGGGATAAAGTCTGAGGGTTAAAAACTAATGGAAACAAATATCTCAATCACATTTATATTCTCTAATAAAACTGATAATGAGTGACCTTATACCCAGATTATCTAACATGGAGAGAAGGCTCATCACTTGGGTTGAGAATGTATAATACTTGTGGAATGTTAAACAGACCATAACAATTTGAATTTTTTATTTTATTTTTATTTTTTTTAATTTTTTTATTATTTATGATAGTCACAGAGAGAGAGAGGCAGAGACATAGGCAGAGGGAGAAGCAGGCTCCATGCACCGGGAGCCTGATGTGGGATTCGATCCCGGGTCTCCAGGATCGCGCCCTGGGCCAAAGGCAGGCGCCAAACCACTGCGCCACCCAGGGATCCCAATTTGAATTTTTTAAATGTGTATAAGTAGAAAATGAGATGAATATGTACCTCACAGGGTCTTGGGTAAGATAAAATATGATAAAGCATTAGAACAATTCCTAGAATACTATCAACTTCAGATAAAGGTTTGACATTAACCCACCACTGCTATCAATGAATTTCCACGTTAAATACCCACCAAGTAGTTTACATGAAACTCAAGGAATTATATTAGACAAGGGTAACATGAATAGAGGGGCCAGTTGCTGTGCATGCAACAGCATTCCCTTTTGTGTCTGGTATCCCAGGTGGGCTGTTCAGTGTGGCTTGATGGTAGTGACCCACATTTACAAAAGTGCAGCAAAGATTTCCCAGTGGACCTCAAGTACTCTTATGATCCCCATTCACTCAGCAAGCAGCTTCAAGGTTTTGCATTTACTGCTCACTGTGCTGATCCTTACTTTATTTTTACCACAGAATTTGTCAGCAGATGTGTTTTGTAACTTATCAGACTATTGTTTTTATTTTTCACAGCGCTCAGTTTTCATCTGTAACTGAGGGTAAGATGTAATAGAAAATATATAGTTTTTTATACAATGTGTCAAAATTTTGTTGTATATCTATACTAAGCAATCAAAAGGTTTGCAGTGTTCTCCACTGCTTTAGCAACTTGAGAATCTTAATAAGTTGATATTTTAATTAGTCTTATAATTACTACAAAAGTATAAAATATATTTAAGTTCAGCCCATGTGGCTTAGCAGTTTAGCACCACCTTCAGCCCAGGGCATGATCCTGGAGACTTGGGATCCAGTCCCACGTCGGGCTCCCTGCTTGGAGGGAGCCTGCTTCTCCCTCTCCCTGTGTCTCTGCCTCGCTCTCTCTCTCTGAATCTCAGTAATAAATAAATAAAACCTATAATCTCTGTGTGTGTGTGTGTGTGTGTGTGTGTATTTGAAACGTGGAAATTCTTCCCAAAATGTCCAGATATAACTACCTCTAAACTCTTCCCAGAAAGAGAAATCAATACTTCCTTGCTCTTGGTAAGGATTTCTGAATTTTGACATTTAACGTGTCAGAATTGAAAGGTTGGAAATGTTTAAACTTCAGAACAAAAATGTAGAAGGTGCTATGCTTTTAAGAAAGGTAAAATGTATTTTGTGTTTATTGTTTTAATTTATTTTGTAGCTATTTTAGAATCCTGATTTAAATGACATTTCTCTTTTTATCTCTGAATTTCATTAATTGTAATTAGGTTAGATTTGGTTTTGATTCATCTTCATTACCTGATAGGAAGGCTGGTGATGAACAGCAAGATAAAGGAGTAAATAGTAACTTAGAGTCAGAAATATCTTAGTGTTGTTCAGCTGTCCTCACTGCATCTCGGTTCCATTAACAATTAATTGCTATGTGAATTAAAGCAGGTAACATATGGGAAAATTACTAAAGCTTTATCTGATAAATGTCAATGACCCTCTAAACACTACTTCCTGTCCTCTGAAATTTAAAGTAGGTGGTAGAAACTTTAAGAGGATGAATTTCAACTTGAAAGACATGTACTAGACACGAATTAGATGGATTTCTACATAAAGCTCCTTAATCTGTTAAAATAAGAAATATATGTATTATTTATTTTCTTAAATTTGTTATTGTTCAATTTGTCAACATATAGCATAACACCCAGTGCTCCTCCTCCAAGTGACCCCATCATTGCCCATCACCCAGTCACCCGAAACCTCACCCCCTTCCCCTTCCACTACCCCTTGTTCATTTCTCAGAGTTAGGTGTCTCTCATGTTTTGTCACCCTCATTGATATTTTCACTCATTTTATCTCCTTTCCCTTTATGCTCTTTCACTAATTTTTACATTTCCCAAATGAATGAGACCATATAATGTTTGTCCTTTTACGATTCACTTATTTCACTCAGCATAATACCCTCCAGGTCCCTCCACATCGAGGCAAATAGTGCGTATTTGTAGTTTCTAATGGCTGAGTAAAATTGCATTGTATACATAGACCACATCTTCTTTATCCATTCATCTTTCCATGGACACCGAGGCTCCTTCCACAGTTTGGCTATTGTGGACATTGCTGCTAGAAACATTGGGGTGCAGGTGTCCTGGAGTTTCACTGCATCTGTATCTTTGGGGTAAATCCTCACCAGTGCAATTGCTAGGTCATAGGGCAGATCTATTTTTAACTCTATGAGGAACCTCCACACAGTTTTCCAGAGTGGCTGCACCAGTTCACATTCCCACCAACAGTGCAAGAGGGTTTCCCTTTCTCCACATCCTCCCCAACATTTGCTGTCTCCTGTCTTAAATTTCCCCATTCTCACTGGTGTGAGGTTATATCTCATTCTGGTTTTAATTTGTATTTCCCTGATGGCCAGTGATGCAGAGCATTTTCTCATGTGCGTGTTGGCCATGTCTATGTCTTCCTCTGTGAGATTTCTGTTCATGTCTTTTGCCCATTTCATGATTCGATTGTTTGTTTCTTTGCTGTTGAGTTTAAGAAGTTCTTTCTAGATCTTGGATACTAGCTCTTTATCTGATACATCATTTGCAAATATCTTCTCCCATTCTGTTGGTTGTCTTTGAGTTTTGTTGACGTTTTCCTTTGCTGCACAGAAGCTTCTTATCTTGATGAAGTCCCAATAATTCATTTTTGCTTTTGTTTCTCTGGCATTCATGGATGTATCTTGCAAGAAGTTACTGTGGACAAGTTAAAAAAAACTGTTGCCTGTGTTCTCCTCTAGGATTTTGATGGAATCTTGTCTCACATTTAGATCTTTCATCCATTTTGAGTTTATCTTTGAGTATGGTGTAAGAGAATGGTCTAGTTTCATTCTTTTGCATGTGGATGTCCAATTTTCCCAGCACTATTTATTGAAGAGACTGTCTTTTTTCCATTGGATAGTCGTTCCTCCTTTGTCGAATATTAGTTGACCATAAAGTTGAGGGTCCACTTCTGGATTCTCTATTCTGTTCCATTGATCTGTGTGTCTGTTTTTGTGCCAGTACCACACTGTCTTGATGACCACAGCTTTGTAGTACAACGTGACATCTGGCATTGTGATGCCCCCAGCTATGGTTTTCTTTTTTAATATTCCCCTGGCTATTCGGGGTCTTTTCTGAGCCACAGAAATCTTAAGATGATTTGTTCCAACTCTCTGAGGAAGGTAGATGGCATTTTGATAGGGATTGCATTAAATGTGTAAGTTGCCCTGGGTACGTAGCATCGACATTTTCACAATATTAATTCTTCCAATCCATGACCATGGAATATTTTTCCATCTCTTTGCGTCTTCCTCAATTTCTTTCAGAAGTGTTCTATAATTTTTAGGGTATAGATCCTTGACTTCTTTGGTTAAGTTTATTCCTAGGTATCTTATGCTTTTGGATGCAATTGTAAATGGGATTGACTCTTTAATTTCTCTTTCTTCAGTTTCATTGTTAGTGTCTGGAAATGCCACTGACTTCTGGGCATTGATTTTGTATCCTGCCACACTGCCGAATTGCCGTTTGAGTTCTAGCAATCTTGGGGTAGAGTCTTTTGGGTTTTTTAGGTACAGTATCATTTCATCTGCAAAGAGGGAGAGTTTGACTTCTTCTTTGCCAATTTGAATGCATTTATTTCTTTTTGTTTTCTGATTGCTGAGGCTAGGACTTCTAGTACTATGTTGAATAGCATTGGTGAGAGTGGACATCCCTGTCTTGTTCCTGATCTTAGCAGAAAGGCTCCCAGTCCCTCCCCATTGAGAATGATATTTGCTGTGGCCTTTTCGTAGATGGCTTTTAAGATGCTGAGGAATGTTCCCTCTATCCCTACACTCTCAAGAGTTTTGATCAGGAATGGATGGATGCTGTATTTTGTCAAATGCTTTCTCTGAATCTATTGAGAGGATCATATTGTTCTTGGTTTTTCTCTTGCTGATATGATGAATCACATTGATATTTGTATAAGCGTTGAACGAGCCTTGCATCCTGGGAATCAATCCCACTTAGTCATGATGAAAAATCTTAATGTATTGTTGGATCCTATTGCCTAGTATCTTGTTGAGAATGTTTGCATCTGTGTACATCAGGGATATTGGACTATAATTCTCCTTTTTGGTGGGGTCTTTGTCTGGTTTTGGAATTAAGGTGATGCTGGCCTCATAGAACGAGTTTGGAAGTATTCCATGACTTTCTATCTTTCTGAACACTTTAGTAGAATAGGTATGGTTTTTTCTTTAAACGTTTGATTGAATTCTCCAGGGAAGCCATCTGGCCCTGGACTTTTGTGTCTTAGAAGGTTTTAGATGACTGCTTCAATTTCCTCCCTGGTCATCAGCTTGTTTGGGTTTCCTATTTCCTCCTGTTCCATTTTTGGTACTTTGTGATTTTCCAGAATTGCGTCCATCTCCTCCAGATTTCCTAATTTATTGGGTTGGATGCTCATAATAATTTTTAATATCGTTTGTATTTCCTTGGTATTAGAGGTGATCTCTCCTTTCTCATTCATGGTTGTATTAATCAGTCTTTTCTCTCATTTTAAAAAGACTGGCTAATGGTTTTTCTATCTTATTAATTCTTTCAAAGAACCAACTCCTGGTTTTGTTAATCTGCTTCACAGTTCTTCTAGTCTCTATTTCATTGAGTTCTGCTCGAATCGTTATTAATTCTTTTCTTATGCTGGGTGTAGCATCTATTTGCTGTTTTTTTCTTCAGCTCCTTTATGTGCAAGGTTAGCTTTTGTGTTTGAGTTGTTTCCAGTTTTTGGATGGATGCTTGTATTGTGATGTATTTCCCCCTCAGGACTGCTTTGCTGCATCCCAAAGATTTTGAATGGTTGTATCTTCATTCTCAGTAGTTTCCATGAATCTTTTTAATTCTTCCTTAATTTCCTGGTTGACCCTTTCATCTTTTAACAGGATGGTCCTTAACGTCCACGTGTTTGAAATCCTTCCAAACTTCTTGTAATTTAGTTCTAGTTTCAAAGCATTATGGTTTGAAAATATGCACGGGATGATCCCAATCTTTTGGTATCAGTTAAGACGTGATTTGTGACCCAGTATGCGGTCTATTCTGGAGAAAGGTCCATGTGCACTTGAGAAGAATGTGTATTCAGTTGCGTTCGGATGAAAAGTTCTGTAAATATCGGTGAAATCCATCTGGTCCAGTGTATCATTTAAAGTTCTTGTTTCTTTGGAGATGTTGTGCTTAGAATATTTGTCGATTGTAGAAAGGGCTACATTCAAGTCACCAATTATAAGTGTATTATTATCTAAGTATGTCTTAACTTTGGTTATTGATTGATCGATATACTTGGCAGCTCCCACATTAGGGGCATAAATATTCATGATTGTTAGGTGCTCTTGTTGGATGGATCCTGTAAGTATGATAGTGTCCCTCTTCATCTCTCACTAAGTCTTTCGGATAAACTTTAATTTATCTGATATGAGGATGGCTACCCCTGCTTTCTTTTGAGGACCATTTGAATGGTACATGGTTCTCCAGCCTTTTATTTTCAGGCTGTAGGTGTCCTTATGTCTAAAATGAGTCTCTTGTAAATAGCAAATAGAAGGGTCTTGCTTTTTATTCAGTCTGAAACCCTGCGCCTTTTGATGGGGTCATTAAGTCCATTCACATTCAGAGTTACTATTGAAAGATTAATTTAATGTCATCCTGATACCTATTCAGTCCATGTTTTTTTGGGGGTTGTTTCCTTGGACTTCCTCTTTCTTTTACAGAGTCCCCCTTAATATTTCTTGCAGAGCTGTTTGATGGTCACATATTCTTTCAGTTTATGCCTATCTTGGAATGACTCTCTACTTTATCTCTACTTCTATTCTGAATGACGACCTTATTGGCTAAAGTGTTCTTTGGTGCATGTTCTTCTCATTTTGGACCCTGAATATATCTTGCCAGCCCTTTCTGGCCTGCCAGGTCTCTGTGGAGACATCTGCTGTTATCCTAATACTGCTCCCATAAAGGTTATGGATTTCTTGTCTCTTGCTGCTTCAAGGATCTTCTTTTTATCTTTGTCATTTTCAAGTTTTACTATTAAATGTCGAGGTGTTGAGTGGTTTTTATTGAATTTACGGGGGGATCTTTCTGTCTCCTGGATCTGAGTGCTTGTTTCTCTTCCCAAGTTAGGGAAGTTCTCAGCTATGGTTTGTTCAAAACACATTCTGGACCTCGGTCCCTTTCAGCGCCCTCAGGAATGCCAATTAAACGTGGATTTTTCCTTCTGATGCTGTCATTTATTTCCCTTAACCTATCCTCATGATCTTTTCATTGTTTTTCTCTCTTTTCCTCAGTTTCCTTCCTTGTCACCAACTTGTCTTCTATGTCACTCACTCGTTCTTCTACCTCGTTAACCCTCGTCGTTAGGACCTCCAGTTTTGATTGCGTCTGACTTCATTGATTTTTAATTTCGGGTTGATTAGATCTATTTTCTGCAGTCATGAAGTCTCTTGAATTCTTTATGCTTTTTTCTAGAGCCACCAGTAGCTTTATAATTGTGCTTCTGAGTTGGCTTTCTGACATTGAATTGTAATCCAAATTCTGTAACTCTGTGGGAGAGAGGACTGTTTCTGATTCTTTCTTTTGAGGTGGGTTTTCCTGCTACTCATTTTGCTCAGTGCAGAGTGGCCAAAAATAAGTTGTACTGGAAAAAGCAGAAAAAGAGAAAAAAAAGAAAAAAAGTGGGGGGAATCAAATAGAAAACAAAAAACAAGGGGGAGTATCCTCTGATTCTATATACTGTAAATCCCTCAGCTTCCCCTGGAACTTTCCAGGGGTACTTGGTCAATAACTTGCTTTTCCCCTGTCCTTCTAGCTGGTCTTTTGGGGGAGGGTTCTGCTGATTCCCAGGAGGGTGCTGATTCTCAGTTGTGTGCACCTGGGGAAGCTGCCCACCCCCCTGCCAAGTGCATGACTCAGTAGGAGCAGTTTATCCTGTGAGGCTCCTGCTCAGTCCCAGGTACAAGGTGACACCAGGAGGAACAAAAACAGTGGTGGCTGCCAGCTCTCCACCTTGGAGTCAGCTCCAGCAGTAACTACCACAGCTCCCAGTCCGCAGAGGCCTGGTTGCTCCGGGGGCAGAGAGCATGGATCTGCACAGTTTGGGGCTGCCTGGTGCCAGGGGCGTCCTTGCTGTCCTGTGTCCTTCTGGCCTCTGCCTGTCCCCAGGGGAGCACCGAATGTTGGGCTGTGTCCCCCAGCGCCCTGGGCTCCAGGGCCTGCACTGCTGCAAACGTGCTCCTGCAGCCGTGCAGCCCCCTCCGAGTGCAGTCGCTGCCTGAGCAGCCTGGGGAGCTGCTCCCGGGGCCCTCCAGGCAAGGGCTGCAGCCCTTTAGGTAGCTCTGTCTGCAGTGTGTGGCGCCCTCTCCCCAGGGCGCAGTTCCTCTTTTAGTGCCCCTGGGAGCATGAGGACATCCCTGCCCCTTCTGGGATCCTGCCCGAGCTCCCTGCGAGCGGCTTTCTGACTGGGAAGGTTGGTAAAGCTCCTGCTTCTTTGGGACTGTGCTTTCCTGTCCTGGGGGCACTTGCAGCGGGCCTGATTCCGGCTCCTTGTGGGGGCCCCTCCCCCTTGGATGCTTGCTTTTTTTTTTTATTTATTTATTTATTTATTTATTTATTTATTTATTTATTTATTTATTTTTCTGTCTTCCCACCTTGATAGAAGCGCAAACTCTTCTCACTGCAGCATTCCAGCTGTTCTCTCTTTAAATCTCTGGCCGAATTCGTAGGTTTTCAGGATGATTTGAAAGTTATCTAGGTAAGTTGGTGGGGACAGGTGACTTGGAGACCCTACTCTTCCGCCATCTCCCCCCGCCTCTTCTTCCTATATTTATTATTTAAATTTTATATATAGAATAATTATATATCTATTAATAAGTATATGCATAAGACATATATACATAAATGCACTCAAGTTATCTAGGCCTACAGAAATGGTCAAATCAAATGCTTAAATATATAAGTGGATATTAAACTGGTGAACAGACATAATGCATCTTATATTATCAAATGATAATAGTAATAGTCATCTCTTCAGAGATCCTACATTATTATTACTGTAGCTATTAAATATTTAAACTAGCTCTATATGCTGTATGTTTATTTATCTGTAACCAGTAATGTTACAAGCACTTTCCTCATTTAATCCTAACCATATGTCAGATAAAAACATTATTCTTATCCTCTTTTTATGTATGTAGAGTGGATGGAGGAATAGTGTGTAAATGATAAGGTAGTCCTACATTTACAGTCTGGCCTCTGGGCTATCCAAGAGTTTGGTCATTGGTAAAGACCATGATCTGGTTTTGGGAGTTTGTGGCTTACTCCATACAACAACAGTGTCTCACAGAGTGGCTCAATCTTATGGGAAAAAGAGGGCTCAAGAATTTCATATAGATTTTCCCCAAATTGTTTTGAAATTACTTTCTAGATCATTTTCTTTTGAGGGGGTATTACTAATATATAACATTCTACAGTTCCAGTTGTACAAGGTAATGATTTAATATTTCTATGCCCTGTGAAATTAAATTTGCCTTATATAGAATACACCTTGAAGATATTTTAAGATCTCAGTTGTATTCTTAGAGCAGACAGGTTAATGATATTTTGAGATCTACAATAAAAATTCTATAAGAATATATACATATATAATTTTTTTTACATTTTGATTCATCTTTTGTGTTTGCATAGGGCAACAGCTAAACTAAACAAATTTACATGCCTATTGGAAAAAGATACAATATCAAGAGATAAATCCACAATCTAATGAACACCACAACCTCACTATATGGTAAATTTATAGTTACAGGTAATTTATTTCTGTTACTATAATTAGGTTCTCTCTCTCTCTCACACACACACACGAACACACATACATACACACACACACACACTTTCTCTCACCAAATATTCATTTCAGTTGGTGATGTTTCATGATTGATTCATTCATTAATCCCAAAGTTTTCCTAGCTTTTCCAGGTGAAATCTCATGGAGAACATCAACTGGCTGGCTAACCACACTGGGAGGTCAGATTTCATCCTAGTGGGACTCTTCAATAAATCCAAACACCCAGCTCTCCTTTGTTTGGTCATTTTTGTGGTTTTCCTAATGGCCTTGTCTGGAAACACCATCCTGATTCTACTGATACATTCTGATTCCCACCTCCACACCCCTATGTACTTTTTTATCAGCCAACTATCTCTCATGGACATGATGTATATTTCCGTTACTGTGCCCAAGATGCTCATGGACCAAGTCATGGGTATGAATAAGATCTCAGCCACGGAATGTGGGATACAGATGTTTCTCTATGTGACACTAGCAGGTTCAGAATTTTTTCTTCTAGCCTCCATGGCCTATGACCGTTATGTGGCCATCTGCCATCCTCTCCGTTACCCTATCCTCATGAACCATCAGGTGTTGCTCATCCTAGCATCTGGCTGCTGGTTCCTGGGCTCAGTGGATAGCTTCTTGTTCACTCCCATCACCATGACCTTCCCCTTTTGCAGATCTCGGGAGATTCATCATTTCTTCTGTGAAGTCCCTGCTGTATTGAAACTCTCTTGTTCAGACACTTCCATCTATGAGGTTTTCATGTATCTGTGCTGTGTGCTCATGCTTCTCATTCCTGTGACAGTCATTTCAGGCTCTTACTACTTTATCCTCATCACCATCCACAGGATGAACTCAGCAGAAGGCCAGAAGAAGGCCTTTGCCACTTGTTCTTCCCACATGACTGTGGTCATCCTCTTCTATGGGGCTGCCATTTATACTTACATGCTCCCCAATTCCTACCATACACCTGAGAAGGACATGATGGTATCTGTCTTTTACACCATACTCACTCCTGTGCTAAACCCTTTGATCTATAGCTTAAGAAATAAGGATGTTATGGGAGCGCTGAAGAAAATGCTGAATGTGGGACCTGGTTTTCAAGAAACTATAAAGTAGGGTCCCTGGGTGGCTCAGTAGGTTAAGCATATGTCTTTGGCTTAGGTCATGATACCAGGATCCTGGGATCTAGGACTGCATCAGACTCCCTGCTCGGGGGGGGGGAGTCTGCTTCTCTTTCTCCCTCCGTTCCTCCCACCCACTCATATTCTCTCTCTCTCTCTCAAATAAATTAAATCCTTAAAAAAGAAATTATAAAGTAGGAAAATTTGATATTACTGTGATTTTCCTTCTCTTTAACACATTGTAAGTTTAGAATTTTATGTCAACCTTATTCCTGCAACTTTTTATGCCATTGTGTTCATCTCACTTTTGCATCTTCGTTTTTTAAAAATATTGCCTCCCTGTACTATAAAACTCTTTAATTTTCTAATTCTTATCCTTTCAAAATGTATTATACAATTATATAGTGATGTTATATTTACTGAAGTTGATAACTGCCCTCTGATTCTTAGGAAATGCATAATTAAAATATTTAAAGGAAGAAAGTTTGATTCTATAAAATTGATTCAAGTGAGGGATAAGGAAAAGGGTGATAACGAAAAAGAGGTAAAAATGTTAACAGCTGTTGAATCTCGGTAAAAGGTATGTGGCTGTGGTTTGTACTATTCTTATTTATGCTACTTTTCTGTAATAATAGAATTATTCCATATAAACAGCTAAAATATAAGCCTTTTTTAAGGGCAGTGTAAGTGACATTATATCTTATAAAATATATTCATTTCAATATGACTAATTATTAGTGGGACAATCTTGTCATCTACCTACCATTAATCATCCCTTAATTTGCTAGACCTTAATGATGTACACTATGTGGATATGGTCCAAAAATGAAAGCACCAAGTGGTTTAAAGCCCTACCAAATGATAGGTTTAATATCCATATTTGCATTAAAAAAACGGGGAAAAATATGAATCCAGATAGGAAGGAAGATTTAGAGAAGGTTCCTTGCCTGAGGTGATATCTGAGCTGAGTTTGAAGTATGTAATTTATTAGATGAAAAAGAGAAGCAGAATATCAAATATTCAAACTTATTTATTCAATTATTTAATAAGTATTTTATACTCTATTATAATCCAAAATAACAGCTAAATGAGATTAAAATATGAACACTATGTGATTGCTGTTTTCAAAGAATTTGAAACTCTATAGTTTTATATGCAAATAGGATACACCTTGATACCCATGTGCAAAGTACACAGCTCATAAGGACACTTATTTCCTACTGTGACACACAAATTTGGTCACAAAGGGGAACTCAGATCAGACTCTAGAACTCTGTGTTGAATGTTGACTAGATGTACCCTCAGATGAGTATAGGAGTCTGTGGCAGAGGGAGTTTTCTCAGGAACATTATGCCACAGAAAAGGTGCAACACGAGTAAAGGTCAGAAGGTTGGCAAAGTATAAAAGGTAAGTGTTTCTATTGTTCTTCCTTTCCTACTTTACTTTATAGACGTGTTTCTTGCTCTTCTGTGCCCCAGAGATCTACATACAGTAGTAAAATGATTAGATCTGCATTTTAGAGATGTCAAATTAATGGGCAATTGGGAAAGTGCAGCACTGCAAGTAGAGAGACCAATGAGTGAAGATGGTGAAGTAGATGGTGCTGATCTAAATGAAATGGACCATGCCTTGACACCAGGATGGACTGGATGGAGGAAAGGGATATTTAGAGTATGTGGGGCCTTTTGAATCTGTTGCATAAAACCACTGACGTGATTAAAATAACTACCATTTTATAATGGGCATCCAACTCATGAAGAATCAGTTTCAAAAGTAAAAATTCATTTTTTTCCTCTTGACATACTTGATTAGTTCATGACTGTAAAATAAAGATCTTGCAGTATTTTGGAGAACAATATCAGAAAACTAGTTCCCAATACTTTTTTGTTTCAGTAAAACTGAATTAATACAAAATGCCACTCTAAAGTAATTGAGAAATGTATGTATCTCCCCTCAATTTTCATGACTATCATGATACATTTGATGGTTCCATTTATAACACTCTATACATGGAGAACAAAATGAGACAAAATAAAACAAAATGTGGTGTTGAGACATATTATTTCAAAGATTTTTAAAAATTACTCTGTTTTGAACCAAAAATATCTAATTAAACATGTTTTTAGAACAATTGCTTTTCTTTTTAGATAATGTGTCTAAAATGCTATGTCCATTGTCTCTACTAATAAGAATTTAAAAGAACAATGCATTCAATAAAGTTATTTATCAAATGATATATAGTATCTAATACTTAGAATTGGTGCTCCAAATTTCTTGCAACTAGAGTTAAAAACTGAAATGGAAGAGCTGCAGGAATTCAAATGCACTTACTTACAAGTCCCAAATAAGTACCTGCTCTAAAATAGTCTAAAATTTTCAAATTTCTCATTTATTCATGTGCTTTTGTTAGTGATATCGTCAGCATTTGGTGAAGTGAATCAATTTTATCCCATGGCATCAAGACTTCAGATTTCTATATCCCAGAGCACATTAAGGACCATTATTGGAGTTCTTCATACAACTTTAGAATTAAGAAACATAGATTAGGTAGAAAAATTTGCATTATTTTTCACAAAATTTGTTTTCTTAAATGTGTTCAAAGAATAACATTTGAAAAATATAATGAACAAAACTATTTTCTAGGGATGCTAAAAAATGAGGCTTCTTAAACATAGATACATTATTTTTTGCCTCTTAGGTTATTTGTAAGCATAGACATTTCCTTTTTAAGTCATTATTTGTAAACATATGTTTTAGTGTACCTGGCTGACATTGAGTTCAGAAAAGGAAAACCTTTAAGGGTATGGCTAAAAACCTTTGAATTGTATAACTCAAACTTTTATTTTGGTGAGAAAACCAAGCTAAAACATGATTTTTTTTATCTCCGTGAACTATTTAAGTATCTTACCATTTCAGTGCTTGGAGACTGGGTTATATTGCATAGGATGGATATGTCCTCAGTTTCAAATAAGTTGCTTATTAATAAACTTAATGGTGTCACTGACTCTTGATAACTATTATTTGAAAAACGAGTGTCTGCCACAAATATCTTCACATAAATTATTGCGTTGGTAGGAAAAATAATCAAAACTCAGCAATTGCACTGCTGGGGATTTACCCCAAAGATACAGATGCAATGAAACGCTGGGACACTTGCACCCCGATGTTTCTAGCAGCAATGTCCACAATAGCCAAACTGTGGAAGGACCCTCGGTGTCCATCGAAAGATGAATGGATACAGAAGATGTGGTTTATGTATACAATGGAATATTACTCAGCCATTAGAAACGACAAATACCCACCATTTGATTTCGTTTTTCTTTTCTTTAGATTTTATTTTTTTTACTCATGAGATATACAGAGCGAGAGAGAGAGACAGAGACACAGGCAGAAGGAGAAGCAGGTTCCATGCAGGGAGCCCAACATGGGACTCGATCCCGGGTCTTCAAGATCCCGCCGTGGGCTGCAGGCGGCGCTAAACCGCGGCGCCACTGGGGCTGCCCCCACCTTTGGTTTCCAGGTGGATGGAACTGGAGGGTATTATGCTGAGTAAAATATGTCAATCGGAGAAGAACAAACATTATATGATGTCATTCAATTGGGGAATTTAAAAAATAGTGAAAGGGAATAAAGGGGAAAGGAGAAAAAAATGAGTGGGAAATATCAGAAAGGGGGACAGAACATGAAAAGACTCCTAACTCTGGGAAAAGAACTAGGGTTGGTGGAAGGGGAGGGGGGCAGTGGTGGTGGCTGATGGGACTGATACCGTCACTTGACGGGATGAGCACTGGGTGTTACTGTATATGTGGGCAAATTGAACACAAATAAAAAATCAATTAAAAAAACACTGTGCATTGTGCTGTTTTAGGGTGAAATGTTCTGAAAATATTTGTTAAGTTAAAAAAAAGAAAAGAAAAGAAACGACAAATAAGCAGCATTTCCTTCGACATGGATGTAACTGGAGGGTATTATGCTGAGTGAAATAAGTCAATCGGAGAAGGACAAACATTATATGGTCTCCTTCATTTGGTGAATATAAAACATAATGAAAGGGAATAAAAGGGAAATGAGAAAAAAATCAGTCAGGAAATTCAGAAAGGGAAACAGAACATGAGAGACTCCAAACACTAGGAAACGAACTGCGGGTGGTAGAAAGGGAGGTGAGTGTGGGGTGCGGGTCACTGGGTGACCGGCACTGAGAAAGGCACTTGATGGGATGAGCACTGGGTGTTATTCTATGTGCTGGCAAATTGAACTCAATAAAAAATAAATTTAAGAAAAATTAAAAATAAAAGATTCAGCTGTAGTGCCATCTAGGTGGCAATTCCTTGCAGGGTAGGACAAGATTCTCCAGAGGGCAGATATGTTCCAAGTCAGCTTCTAATGTATGACGTCGTTTCTCCCATAGCTCACATTCACAGGTGCAGGAATCGAGGACTAGAACTGGGAGTGGTACCACTCACTATAACCTGTCATGATCTACTTGCAAAATGTTTGCTTTCTGTTCCCACGATTTTATGTTCTGCTGGACTAGAGGTCTCAGATTCAAAGAGAGACACAAAACAATCCCACTGAACTGGAAATTGAAACTCGTGCATGGACTCTTTGAGCTCTTCATGCCTCTGAATCAATAAGCAGGGAAGGAAGTTACTATGCTGCCTGGGAAATTAATCCCAAATACCTGGGAGAAATTGGATGAACTCCATAATGGAGGTTAAGAAGAGTATGTGTGAAAATCAGAGGATCATTAAGACATCTTTTGATATGACCTTCATGTTTTCATTTTCATTTCCTTCCATGTATTTTTTAATTTACACTTTAATTTCCTGATTAACCCATTCATTATGAGCAGTAGGATATTTTTTAACCCCCAGGTATTAGTGCTATTTCCAATTTTTTTCTTGTGGTTGACCTTAAGTTTAATGTCATTGTGGTTGGAAAATATGCATGGTATATGGTATAGTATTCATCTTTTTGTACGTGTGAAGGTCTGATTTGTGACCTGGTATGTGATCTATTCTGCAGAATATTTCATATGCACTCAAAAAGACTGTGTCTTCTGCTGTTTTAGGATGAAATGTTCTGAATATATTTGTTAAGTACAAAAAAAAGAAAAGAATAGAAGTGATAAAGACGTACTGCTTCCTTCGTTGTGGATGGAACGAGACCGTATAATGCTGAGGGAAAATAATCAGAGAAGGGCAATGATTATACGGTGTCATTCATTTGGGATAATAAAAAATAGTGAAAGGGAATAAAGGGAAATGGAGAGAAAATGAGTGAAAATATCAGTTGAAGATGACAGAATATGAGAGACTCCTAACTCTGGGAAATGAACAAGGGGTACTGGAAAAGTTGTTGCCTGGGTAGTTGGGGTGACTGGATGACTGCGCTCAGGGGGGCACTTGACGGGATGAGCCATGGGTGATATGCTATATGTTGGCAAATTGAACTCCTCTCATTTAGGACACTGAATGTATCGTGACAGCCCTTTCTGGCCATCCAGGTCACTGGGGAGAGGTCTGCTGTTAACCTACAACTTCTCCCCATAAGTTTAGGGACCCCTTGTATCTTGCTGCTTTGAGGATCTTCTCTTTATCTTTGGAATTGGAAGTTTCACCATGAAACATCAGGATGTTGAAAGGTTTTCACTGAGTATAGTGGGGGATCACTCTATCTCCAGGATCTGCATGCCTGATTCCTTCCCCTAAGTTAGGGAAGTTCTCGGCTATGATTTCTTAAAATGCACTTTCTGGTCCTTTTTTTTAAAATTTTTATTTATTTATGATAGTCACAGAGAGAGAGAGAGAGAGAGAGAGAGGCAGAGACACAGGCAGAGGGAGAAGCAGGCTCCATGCACCAGGAGCCCAAAGTGGGACTTGATCCCGGGTCTCCAGGATCATGCCCTGGGCCAAAGGCAGGCGCCAAACTGCTCTGTTCCTTTCGGCACCCTCCGGAATCCCCCTTTATTTTATTTAATTTTTTAAAATTTTTTAACTTCTTTTTTTAAGATTTTCTTTTTTTATTCATAGAGACAGAGAAAGAGAGAGAGAGGCAGAGACACAGGCAGATGGAGAAGCAGGCATCATACAGAGAGCCTGACATGGGACTCGATCCAGGGTCTCCAGGATCATGCTCTGGGCTGCAGGCGGCGCTAAATCGCTGCGCCACCGGGGCTGCCCTGGAACCCCCTTTAAACATAGATTTTTCCTTCTGAGGTTATAATTTATTTTCCTTAACCTTTCCTCGTGGTCTTTTGTTTTTCTCTCTTTTCCTCTGCTTCCTTCCTAGCCATCAACCTGTCTTCTATGTCACTAACTCATTTTTCTACCTCATTAACCTCATGGTTAGGACATCCAGTTTGGATTGCATCTCATTCTATTGATTTTTCATTTTGGCCTGATTAGATCTATATTCTGCAGTCATGAAGTCTCTTGAGTCCTTTATGCTTTTTTCTAGAGCCACCAGTAGCTTTATAATAGTGCTTCTGAATTGGCTTTCTGACATTAAATTGTAATCCAAAATTTGTAACTCTGTGGGACCGAGGACTGTTTCTGGTTCTTTCTTTTGAGGTGAGGTTTTCCTTCTAGTCATTTTGCTCAGTGCAAAGTGGCCAAAAACAATTTGTATTGGGAAAAGGAGAAAAAGAGAGAAGAGAAAGAAGGAAATAAAAAGAAAAAAAAACAAAGAAGAATAAAAAGAGAGAAGAAAAGAAAAAAAGGGAAAAAAACGGGGTAGGAGCAAGCAGAAATCAAAAAACAAAAGACAAAAAAAAACACACAAGGGGGGGGGTATCCTCTGATTCTGTATACTGTAAATCCGTCGAATTCCCCTGGAACTTTCAAGTTCTGGTTGGTCAACAATTTGTTTTTCCCCTGTCCCTCTAGATGGTCTTCTGGGGAAGGGACCTGCTGTGCTGATTTTCAGTTATTAGGGGCCTGGTTCAGGGCTCAGTGAAAGATGTTGAAACTGTTTATATGGTGAGGCCACTGTGAGGCTCACTGGGGGTTGTTTACCCCGTGAGGCCACAGGAGGAACAAACCCCAGTGGCAGCGCCAGCTCTGGAGCCCTGGAGTCAGCCCCCGCAGTAACTACAGAGCTCTCCGTCTGCAGGGCCTGGAGGCTCCGGGGCGGGGCCGCTGATCTGCTCAGCTCGGGGCAGGAGCGTCCTTGCTGTCCTGGGCCCTCCCGGCCTCTGCCCGTCCCGGGGGAGGCCGGATCCTGGGCTGGGGCCACGGGCCCTGTGCTCCGGGGCCTGCGCTGTTGGATTCGCGCTCCCGGCCTGGCAGCCTCTCCCCGCAGAGCCGCCGCCTGAGCCGCTTCTGAGCTGCTCCCGAGTCCAGCCAGGTGTGCTGCAGCCCTTTAGCATCTGTATCTTTGGGGTAAATCCCCAGCAGTGCAATTGCTGGGTCATAGGGCAGATCTATTTTTAACTCTTTGACGAACCTCCACACAGTTTTCCAGAGTGGCTGCACCAGGTCACATTCCCCCCAACAGTGTAAGAGGGTTCCCTTTTCTCCACATCCTCTCCAACATTTGTGGTTTCCTGCCTTGTTAATTTTCCCCATTCTCACTGGTGTGAGATGGTATCTCATTGTGGTTTTGATTTGTATTTCCATGATGACAAGTGATGCAGAGCGTTTGTTCATATGCTTGTTGGCCATGTCTATGTCTTCCTCTGTGAGATTTCTCTTCATGTCTTGCCCATTTCATGATTGGATTGTTTGTTTCTTTGCTGTTGAGTTTAAGAAGTTCTTTATAGATCTTGGAAACTAGCCCTTTATCTGATACGTCATTTGCAAATATCTTCTCCCATTCTCTAGGTTGTCTTTGAGTTTTGTTGACTGTATCCTTTGCTGTGCAAAACCTTATCTTGAGGAAGTCCCAATAGTTCATTTTTGCTTTTGTTTCTTTTCCAGTGGTGGATGAATCTTGCAAGCAGTTACTGTGGCCAAGTTCAAAAAGGGTGCTGCCTGTGTTCTCCTCTAGGATTTTGATGGAATCTTGTCTCACATTTAGATCTTTCATCAATTTTGAGTTTTTCTTTGTGTATGGTGAAAGACAATGGTCTAAATTCCTTCTTCTGCATGTGGCTGTCCAATTTCCCAGCACCATTTTTTGAAGACACTGTCTTTTTTCCAGTGGATAGTCTTTACTGCTTTGTCAAAAATTAGTTTACCATAGCGTTGAGGGTCCATTTCTGGATTCTCCATTCTGCTCCATTAATCTATGTGTCTGCTTTTGTGCCGATACCACACTGTCTTGATGATGACAGCTTTGTAGTACAATGTGATATCTGGCATTGTGATGCCCCAGCTCTGGTTTTCTTTTTTAAAATTCCCCTGGCTATTCGGGGTCTTTTCTGATTCCACACAAATCGTAAGATGATTTGCGCCAACTCTCCAAAGAGAGTCCATGGTATTTAGGTAGGGATTTCATTAAATGTCTAAATTGCCCTGGGTAGCATTGACATTTTCACAATATTAATTGTTCCAATCTGTGAGCATGGAATATTTTCCATGTCTTTGTGTCTTCCTCAATTTCTTTCAGAAGTGTCCTGTAGTTTTTAGGTTGTAGATCCTTTACCTCTTAAGTTAGGTTTATTCCTATCTGTCTCATGCTTTTGGGTGCAATTGTAAATGGGATTGACTACTTAATTCCCCTTTCTTAACTCTCACTGTTAGGGTATAGAAATACAACTGATTTCTGGGCATTGATTTTATATCATGCCACACTGCCAATTGGCTGCATTAGTTCTTGCATCTTGGGCAGGAGTCTTTTGGGTTTTTTGGTACAGTATCATGTCATCTGCCAAGAGGGAGAGTTTGACTTCTTCTTTGCCAATTTGAATGCCCTTTATTTCTTTATGTTGCCTGATTGCTGTGGCTAGGACTTCTAATACTGTGTTGAATAGCAGTAGTGATAGTGATCATCTCTGTCTTGTTCCTGATCTTCGGGGAGAGGCTCCCAGTGTTTCCCCATTGATAATGATATATGCTGTGGGCTTTTCATGATGGCTTTTAAGATGCTGAGGCATGATCCCTCTATCCCTACACTCTCAAGAGTTTTTATCAGGAATGGATGCTGTATTTTGTCAAATGCTTTCTCTGCATCTATTGAGAGGATCCTATGGTTCTCATTTTATCTCTTGATGATATGATCAATTACATTGATTGCTTTATGAGTGTTGAACCAGCCTTCCATCCCGTGGATAAATCCCACTTGGTCATGTGAATAATCTTAATGCACTGTTGGTTAGTACTGGCTCATATCTTGTTGAGAATTTTTACATCCATGTTCATCAGGGATATTGGTCTGTTATTCTACTTTTTGGTGGGGTCTCGGTCTGGTTTTGGAAGTAAAGTGATGTTGGCCTCATAGTAGGATTTTGGAAGTACTCCTTCTCTGTTTATCTTTCAGAACAGCTTTAGTACAATAGGTATGGTTTCTCCTTGAAACGTTTGATAGCATTCCCCTGGGAAGCTTTTGGCCCTGGACTTTTGTGCATCAGAAGTTTTTGAGGACTGCTTCAATTTCCTCCCTGGTTATCAGCCTGTTCAGGTTTTCTGTTTCTTCCTGTTCCAGTTTTATTAGTTTGTGGTTTTCCAGAAATGTGTCCCTTTCTTCTAATGCCTAATTTATTGGTATATACCTGCTCCTAATAAGTTTTGAAGAACATTTGTATTTTTTGGTGTTGATGGTGATTGCTCCTTTCTCATTCATGATTTTATTAATTTGAATATTTTCCCTCTTCATTGTAATAAGGCTTCCTAATGATATATCTATCGTATTAATTCTCTCAAAGAACCAACTCCTGGCTTTATTCATCTGTTCCACATTTTTTCTGGTCTCTATTTCATTGAGTTCTGCCCAAACCTTTATTAACTCTTCTTCTGCTGGGTGTAGGATCTACTTGCTGTTTTTTCTCTAGCTCCTTTAGGTATAAGGTTAGCTTTTGAATTTGAGTTTTTTCCTGTTTTTGGATGGATGCTCGTGTTGCGATGTATTTCCCCCTCAGGAGTGCTTTTGCTGTATCCCAAGGATTTTGAATGGTTTTATCTTCATTCTCATTAGTTTCCATGAATCTTTTTAAGTCTTCTCTAATTTCCTTCTTGACCCTTTCATCTTTTAGCTGGATGGTCCTTAACCTCCACGTGTTTGAAATCCTTCCAAACTTGTTCCTGTGATTTAGTTCTAATTTCAAAGCAGTATGGTCTGAAAATATGCAGAGGACGATCCCAATCTTTTGGTATCGTTTGAGACTTGATTTGTGACCCAGTATGTTGTCTAATCTGAAGAAAGTTCCATGTGCACTTGACTAGAATGTGTTTTCAATTGTTTTTGGATGGAAAGTTCCACAGATATCTGTGAAATCCATCTGTTACAATCTATCATTTAAAGCTCTTGTTTCTTTGGAGATGTAGTGCTTAGAAATCCTGTCGATTGTAGAAAGTGCTACATTCAAGTCACCACATATAAGTGTATAATTATCTAAGCATGTCTTAACTCTGGCTATTAATTGATTGATATATTTGACAACTCCCACATTCGGGGTATGAATATTGATTATTGTTAGGGCCTCTTGTTGGATAGATCCTTAAGTACGATATAGTTTCCCTCTTCATCTCTTACTACAGTCTTTGGGATAAACTTTAGTTTATCTGATCTAAAAATGGGTACTGCTGCTTTCTTTTGAGGACCATTGGAATGGTACGTGGTTCTCCAATTTTTTATTTTCACGCTGTAGGTGTCCTTATGTCTAAGTTGAGGCTCTTGTAGACAGGAAATAGATCGGGTGCTTTTTTATCCAGTCTCAAACTGCAGATGCACCTTTTGATGGGGTCATTAGGCCCATTCACGTTCAGAGTTACTAATGAAAGATATGTATTTAGTGTCATCATGATACCTATTCAGTCACTGTTTTTGTGGATTGTTTGCTGGACTTCCTCTAGACAGAATTCTCCTTTGTATTTCTTGCAGAGCTGCTTTGGTGATCACATATTCTTTCATTTCCTGCTTATCTTGGAAGCTCTTTTTCTCTCCTTTATTTCTGAATGACAGCCTTGCTGGATACAGTATTCTTGGCTGCATGTTCTTCTCATTTAGGAACCTGAGTATATCCTACCATCCCTTTCTGGCCTGCCAAGGCTCTGTGCACAGTTGTGCTGTTATGCTAATCCTCCTCCCATAAACATTAGAGATTTCTTGTCTCTTGCTACTTTAAGGATCTTCTCTTTATCTTGGAATTTGCAAAGTTACACTATTAAATGTCGAGGTGTTTGAGCGTTTTTTATTGATTTTAGGGGGGTCAATCTCTTTATTTCCTGGATCTGAATGCCCGTTTCCCTCCCCAAATTAGGGAAGTTTTCAGCTATGATTTGTTCAAATACATATTCTGGGCCTTTGTCCCATTCGGCACCCTCGGGAACCCCCGGAAAATGTAGATTTTTTCCTTCTGAGGCTCTGTCATTTGTTTCCTTTAAACTTGCCTCATGAGGTTAAGCCGTTTTTTCTCTTTTCCTCAGTTTCCCTCCTTGCCAAACAACTTGTCTTCTGAGTCACTCACTCGTTTTTCTACCTTGTTAACCCCATCGTTAGGACCTCTAGTATGGATTGCATCTAATTTAATTGATTTTTAATTTCGGAACTGATAGATCTAAATTTGCAGTCATGAAGTCTCTTGATCCTTCATGCTTTTTTCGAGAGCCACCAGTAGCTTTAAAATTGTGCTTCTGAATTGGCTTCTGACATTAAATTGTAATCCAAATTTTGAAAATGTGTGGGAGAGAGGACTGTTTCTGATTCTTTCTTTCGAGGTGAGGTTTTCCTTCTAGTGATTTTGCTCAGTCCGATGTGGCCAAAACAAGGGTTGTACTGGATAGAAGCATGAACTCTTCTCACACTGTAGCATTCAAGCTGATTCTCTCTTTAAATATCAGGCCTAATACCTATGGTTTCAGGATGATTTGAAAGTTATCTAGGTAATTTGTGGGGAAGGTGACTTGGGGACACTACTCTTCTGCCATCTTGCCCCCTCCTCCTCTGTTTTCCATTTAAACATGGCTTTCTAGGCAACGATATCAGGAGGGTCACTCAGAATGCCCTCTGACATTGGCAACCTGAGCTGCATGGTGATTGGCCACATGAAACAGGCCACCCTGAGAGCCTGTGTGATTGGCCGGTACATGGCGGTGACATCACTGAAGGGCACTCTGATGCACCTGGGCTGAAATAAAAGCATGGCAACCATGCACCTCCGTGACGACAGAGATGGCACTTGCATCCAAAGATCTCCCTGTTCTTCCTCAGGTTCTCTGTCCTGTTTTCTGCCCCTGTCCATGGCAAGGCCCACTGCCACCCTCTCCTCCCCCAGGCCTCTGGCCAACACTTTGGGCTCCACCAGCATGTTTGCACCTCCTTTCATCATCCTCTGTCTTCCCGAGAGTCCAAGAACCCACAGCAGGCGAATCCTTGTCCCATTTCCCACATTGAGGTTGGCCTGGCTGCTCACAGATATATTCCATGTGGCCTCTGGGAGCGGGGACACTGGGAATCAGTACCATGTTTTCTCAGGAAGAGGGAAAACCTTTCCCACACCTCTGGGCTCACCACCATGCTCAACACAGGAAAGCTGTGAGTCCACGTCCTGAGGGAGCCCAGGGAAATCACTGTTTTCTCTGGATCTCTCAACCCAGCTCAGCACAGGGCACATGAATGCCTTAAACCTCCAGTCCATCGTATGTGTACAATGCCTTCAGTACCTCCAGGCACCCTGAAGAGAGGGGATTGTATGAAAACAAGTAAGTCCTGGGTGAAAGAATCAACACATCACTGGACACAGTGGGGGTCACTGGAACACAGGCCCTCAGACCACGAGCTGCCTGCCCCAGCTCAGTAGTGGACAAACGGATCGTCCAGATCCCTGGCTGAACCAGGAGCCCACAGACCACAAACCCTCGAAACACAGTAGGACATGGAGAAATGCAGTCCCCAGAACAGAGCACCTACCAGGAGCCCTCAGATTGGGAACCCGCTGAACCCAGGTACCCCAGGGCATGTGGGTCACCTAAACACTGAAGGGACCAGGAACACTCATACCACCAGTCTCCGGCTGAGCCCGGAAGAAGGCAAGGGGGTCCGGGGAACACTGGGTTTGCAGAGTGCCTCCAAATCATGAGCCCTGCATCCCAGCTCATCATTGGGAAAATGAGGCACCTGCACAGTGGGATCAGCATGTTGCCTTGGACCTGGAGACCAACATCACAGCTCAGCTGTACTCAGGGCCCCTGGTAAGGGGCTCCCCATTGTGATTTGGACTTGGGGTTACACATCCCAGACATGCTAGGCCAAGCAGGCCCCTGGAATGCAGGGCTCACCATGTGCCATTGGACCCCCTAGACTAACAGCATATGTCAGCACTAGGGCAAGCTGGCCTCTGCTTAGGAAGAATTCATGAGACTGAGAAAACTCCCATAGGA
The DNA here is from genome assembly GCF_011100685.1 of Canis lupus familiaris. NCBI lineage: Eukaryota > Metazoa > Chordata > Mammalia > Carnivora > Canidae > Canis > Canis lupus. The sequence goes on along the minus strand of NW_023330651.1, from coordinate 77,288 downwards.
CTTATCAAAGAAAAGATAAAGAATCCCAACAATAAAGTCATAAATGAAATTGGCGGATCACAACCAACTCCAAATAAATGCAATCAATTATAAGAATATTATGAGCAATTATATGCCCCCAAATTAGGGATCTGGAAAACGAATGGATGCTTTTCTGGAAGCTTATAAACTATGAGAACTGAAACAGGAAGAAATTGAAACGGGAACAGATCCATAACTAGTAAAGTAAGTGAAGTACTCATCATAACTTCCCAGAAAACAACAGTCCAGAGCTGAATGCCTCCCAGAGAATTCAACCAACATTTGAAATAAGAAGTAATACATATCTGAAGCTGGACAAAGATGGCAGAAGAGTAGGGTCCCCAAGTCACCTGTCCCCACCAAACTACCTAGATAACCTTCAAATCATCCTGAAAAACCTACAAATTCGGCCTGAGATTTAAAGAGAGAACAGCTAGAATGCTACAGTGAGAAGAGTTCATGCTTCTATCAAGGCAAGAAGATGGGGACAAAAGAAATAAAGAAACAAAAGGCATCCAAGGGGGAGGGCCCTGCGAGGGGCCTGGCTAAGCCCAGCGCGAGTATCTCCAGGACATGAAAGCCCCGTCCTGGAGAGAGTAGGAGTTTCACCAATCTTCCCGGACAGAAAGGGGCTCGCAGGGAGTTAGAGTGGGATCCCAGGAGCGGCGGGGATGCCCTCAGGCTCCCAGGGCCACTAACAGAGCACCTGTGCTCCAGGGAGACGCGTGCCGCCACCCCATGGGCAAGCTCCTAAAGGGCTGCAGCATACCCACGGCTGGACCAGAGGGAGCAGCTCGGAAGCGGCTCAGGTGGGGGCTCTTCGCAGAGGCGGCTGCGTGGCACTGGAGCAGTTCAGTGGCGTAGAGGCAAGATGCTCTATGCAGAGGGGCTCCGTGGCCATGGGAACAGTTCGGTGGCGCATCAGGCGGCTGGCTCGGCACAGAGGGGCCTGCGGGCCTGGGAGCAGTCGGAGGCGGTTGGGCAGAGGGCCGTGCAGAAGGAGCTGAGTGGACGGGAGCGCTATTCCACAGCACAGGGCCCAGGGAGCACAGGCCGCCGGGGACACAGCCCAAGATCTGGCGCTCCCCTGGGACAGGCAGAGGCAGGAGGGCACAGGAGAGCAAGGGCACTCCTGCCGCCAGGCAGCCCAGAGCTGATCATATCAGCGGCCCCTGCCCCCCAGAGCATCCAGGTTCTGTAGGACTGAGAGCTCCATAGGTACTGCGGGAGCTGACTCCAGGCCTCCAGAGCTGGCCGCTGCCAATGTGGTTGTTCCTCCTGGGCCTCACAGGATACAAACCGACACTGAGCCTCACATGGCCTCAGCAGATAAACAGTTTAAACATCTTTCACAGATCCCAGCACCAGACAGGAGGCTGAGCAGCTTCCTCAAGTGCTAACACCTGAAAATCAGCACAGCAGGCCCCTCTCCCAGAAGACCAGCTAGACCGACAGGGGAAAAACAAATTATTGAAAAGCAACACTGTAAAGTTCCAGGGGAATTCGAGGGCTTTATAATTTACAGAATCAGAATCAGAGGATACTCCCCCTTGTTTTTCTTTTCTTTTTTTTTATTTCTGTTTGCTTCCCCCCTTTTACCCTTCTTTTTTCTTCTCTTTTTTCCCTCTATTTTCTCCTTTCTTTTTTTTCATTTTTCTATTTTTTTTTCTTTTTTCTTTTCTTCTATCTTTTCTCCTTTTCCCAATACAACATGTTTTTGGCCACTCTACTCTGAGCAAAATGACTAGAAGGAAAAACTCCCCTCAAAAGAAAGAATCAGAAATACTCCTCTCAACCACAGAGTTACAAAATCTGGATTACAATTTAATGTTAGAAAGGCAATTCAGAAGCACTATTAAAGCTACTGGTGGCTCTAGAAAAAAGCATAAAGGACTCAAGAGACTTCATGAGTGCAAAATTTAGAATCAATCAGGCAGAAATTAAAAATCAATTAAATGAGATGCAATCCAAACTAGAGGTCCTAACGACGATGGTTAACGAAGTGGAAGAACAAGTGAGTGACATAGAAGACAAGTTGATGACAAAGAGGGAAACTGAGGAAAAAAGAGAAAACAGGACTAAAAGATCCCAAGAATAGGCTAAGGGAAATAAATGACAGCCTCAGAAGGAAAAATCTACATTTACCTGGGGTTCCCAGGGTGCCGAAGGGACAGAGGTCCAGAATACGTATTTGAACAAATCATAGCTGAAATCTTCCCTAATTTGGGGAGGTTAACAGGCATTCAGATCCAGAAATAGAGAGATCTCCCACTAAAATCAATAAAAACCTCTCAACACCTCTACGATAAATAGTGGAACTTGCAAATTCCAAAGAAAAAGAGAAGATCTTTAAAGCAGCAAGAGTCAAGAAATCTCTAACTTTTATGGGGAGAAGTATTAGCATAACAGCAAACCTCTCACAAAGACCTGGCAGGCCAGGAATGGCTGGCAAGATATATTCAGGGTCCTAAATGAGAAGAAGATGCAGCCAAGAATACTGTATCCAGCAATGCTCTCATTCAGAACAGAAGGAGAGATAAAGAGCTTCCAAGATAGGCAGAAACGAAAGAATATGTGACCACGGGCCAGCTCTGCAAGAAATACACAGGGGTATTCTGTAATAGAGGAAGTCCAGGGGAACAATCCACAAAACAGGGACTGAATAGGTATCATGATGACACTAAATCCATATCTTTAAATTGTAACTCTAAACGTGAATGGGCTTAACGACCTCAGCAAAAGGCACAGCTGCAGTTTCAGACAGGATAAAAGAGCAAAACCCACCTCTTTTCTGTCTCCAAGAGACTCATTTTAGACATAGGGACACCTACAGCCTGAAATAAAAGGTTGGAGAACCATGTAACATTCCAATGGTCCTCAAAAGAAACAGGGGTCGCCAATCTTAGATTAGATAAACTAAACTTTATCCCAAACTCTTTATTAAGAGATGAAGAGGGACACTATATCGTACTTAAAGGATCTATCCAACAACAGGACCTAACAATCATCAATTTTTATGCCCCGAATGTGGGAGCTGTCAAATATAGCAATCAATTAATAACCAAAGTTAAGACATTCTTAGATATTAATACACTTATACCTGTTGACTTGAATGTAGCGCTTCCTACCTTCAAAAAGTTTTCTAAGCAGAACATCTCCAAAGAAACAAGAGCTTTAAATAATACACTGAGCCTGATGGAATTAACAGACATTTATAGAACTTTCCATCCAAACACAATTGAATCCACATTCTTCTCAAGTGCACATGGAACTTTCTACAGATTAGACAAAATACTGTGTCACAAATCAGGTCTTAAAAGACACTCAAAGATTGGGATCGTCCCCTGCATATTTTCAGACCATAATGCTTTGAAATAAGAACTAAATCACAAGAAGAAGTTTAGAAGGATTTCAAACACATGGAGGTTATGGAACATCCTGCTAAAAGATGAAAGAGTCAAGTAGGAAATTAGAGAAGAATTATAAAGTTTCATGGACACCAATGAGATGAATATACAATGGTTCAAAATCTTGGGATACAGCACAAGCAGTCCTGAGGGAGAAATACAACGCATTATGAGTATCCATCCAAATACTGGAAAGGACTCAAATACAAGCACGAACCTTGCACCTAAAGGAGCTGGAGAAAAAACAGCAAATAGATCCTACATACAGCAGAAGAAGAGAGTTAATAAAGATTGAGGAGAACACAATGAAATAGAGACCAGAAGAAATGGGGAACAGATGAACAAAGCCAGGAGTTGGTTCCTTGAAAGAATTAATAAGATAGATAAATCATTAGCCAGCCTTATTAAAAAGAAGATACAGTAGATTCAAATTAATAAAATCATGAATGAGAAAGGAGAGATCAGTACCAACACCAAGGAAATACAAACAATTTTAAAAACATATTATGAACAGCTATACGCCAATAAATTAGGCAATCTAGAAGAAATTGACGCTATTCTAGAAAGCCAGAAACTATCAAAACTGGAACTGGAAGAAATACAAAACCTGAAGAGGCCAATAACCGAAGGAAGAAATTGAAGCAGTCATCAAAAACCTCCAAAGACACAAAAGTCCAGGGCCAGATGGCTTCCCTGGGGAATTTATCAAACGTTTAAAGAAGAAACCACACCTATTCTACTAAAGCTGTTAGGAAAGATAGAAAGAGATGGAGTAATTTCAAACCCGTTCTATGAGGACAGCATCACCTTAATTCCAAAACCAGACAAAGACCCCACCAAAAGGGGGAATTATAGACCAAATCCCTGATGAACATGAATGCAAAATTCTCCACAATATATTAGCCAATAGGATACTAAAATACATTAAGAAGATAATTCACCATGACCAAGTAGGATTTATCCCTGGGACGCAAGGCTGGTTCAACACTCGTAAAATAATCAATGTCATTCATCACATAAGCAAGAGAAAAACAAAAACCATATGATCCTCTCAATAGATACAGAGAAAGCATTTGACAAAATACAGCATCCACTCCTGATCAAAACTCTCCCGATTGTAGGGATAGAGGGAACATTCCTCAACATCTCAAAAGCCATCTACGAAAAGCACACAGCAAATATCATTCTCAATGGGGAACTGGGAGCCTTTCCCCTAAGATCAGGAACAAGACAGAGATGTCCACTCCCACCACTGCTATTCAACATAGTAGAAGTCCTAGCCTCAGCAATCAGACAACAAAAAGATATAAAGGCATTCAAATTGGCAAAGAAGAAGTCAAACTCTCCCTCTTCGCCAATGACATGATACTCTACATAGAAAACCCAAAAGCCTCCACCCCAAGATTGCAAGAACTCATACAGCAATTTGGCAGCGTGGCAGGATACAGAATCAATGCCCAGAAGTCAGTGGCATTTCTTACACTAACAATGAGACTGAAGAAAGAGAAATTAAGGAGTCCATCCCATTTACAATTGCACCCAAAAGCATAAGATACCTAGGAATAAACCTAACCAAAGAGGTAAAGGATCTATACCCTAAAAACTACAGAACACTTCTGAAAGAAATTGAGGAAGACACAAAGAGATGGAAAAATATTTCATGCTCATGGATTGGAAGAATTCATTTTGTGAACATATCAATGATACCCAGGGCAATTTACACGTTTAATGCAATCCCGATCAAAATACCATGGACTTTCTTCAGAGAGTTGGAAAATTATTTTAAGATTTGTGTGGAATCAGAAAAGATCCTGAATAGTCAGGGGAATTTTAAAAAAGAAAACCATAGTGGGGGCATCACAATGCCAGATTTCAGGTTGTACTACAAAGCTATGGTCATCAAGACAGTGTGGTACTGGCACCAAAACAGACACACAGATCAATAGAACCGAATAGAGAATCCAGAAGTGGACCCTCAACTTTATGGTCAACTAATATTCGACAAAGGAGGAAAGACTATCCACTGGAAGAAAGACAGTCTCTTCAATAAATGATCCTGGGAAAATTGGACATCCAGATGGAGAAGAATGAAAGTAGACCACTCTCCTGTACCATACACAAAGATAACCGAAAATGGATGAAAGATCTTAAGTGAGACAAGATTCCATCAATGTCCTAGAGGAGAACACAGGCAACACCCTTTTTCAACCTGGCCACAGTAACGTCTTGCAAGATTCATCCATGAAAGCAAGAGAAACCAAAGCAAGAATGAACCATTGTGTCTTCATCAAGATAAGAAGCTTTTGCACTGCAAAAGATTCCGTCAACAAAACTCAAAGACAACCTACAGAATGGGAGAAGATATTTGCAAATGACGTATCAGATAAAGGGCTAGTTTCCAAGATCTATCAAGAACTTATTCAACTCAACAGCAAAGGACAAACAATCCAATCATGAAAGGGAGAAAAGACAGGAACAGAAATCTCAGAGGAAGACATAGACATGGCCAACAAGCACATGAGGAAATGCTCAGCATCACTTGCCATCAAGGAAATACAAATCAAAACCACAATGAGATACCACCTCACAAATGAGAATGGGGAAAATTAGCAAAGCAGGAAACCACAAATGTTGGAGAGGATGTGGAGAAAGTGGAACAACCCTACACTGCTGGTGGAATGTGAACTGGTGCAGCCAATGTGGATAATTGTGGGAGGTACCTCAAAGAGTTAAAAATAGACTGCCCTACAACCCAGCAATTGCACTGCTGGGGTTTTACCCCAAAGATACAGATGCAATGAAATGCTGAGACACCTGCACACTGATGTTTGTAGCAGCAAAGTCCACAATAGCCAAACTGTAGAAGGAGCGGTGTCCATCGAAAGATGAATGGATAAAGAAGATGTGGTTAATGTATACAATAGAATATTACTCAGCCATTAGAAACGACGAACACCCACCATTTGATTCAACATGGATGGAACTGGAGGGTATTATGCTGAGGGAAATAAGTCAATCTGAGATCGGCAATCATTATATGGTCTCATTCATTTGGGGAGTATAAAAAAATAGTGAAAGGGAATAAAGGGAAAAGGAGAGAAAATGAGTGAAAAGATAAGTTGAGGATGACAGAATCTGAGAGACTCCTAACTCTGGGAAAGAAAGAATGGGTAGGGGAAGTGAGGTGCTTGGGGTTTGGGTGACTGGATGACCGGCGCTGGGGGGCACATGAAGGGATGAGACCTGGGTGATATGCTATATGTTGGCAAATTGAACTCTTCTCATTTAGGACCCTGAATATATATATCCTTCCAGCCATTTCTGGTCTCCAGGGCTCTGTGGAGAG